>NW_007729533.1:45028-64934 GCF_000696425.1 Galeopterus variegatus | reverse complement strand
TGACTCTGGAAATCTGGGATACTGTGTCGTCAGTGTCTTCCAGCCTCAGCACGACAGGAAGCAGTGCGTGCAGGTGGTGGTTTTCCACCGAGTGTGGGGCCTGGAGGAGCTGTCAGATTTAGACACGGTTCAGCATGAGAGTCCACAGGTTGGGAAGGAGCCAGATGCAGCCTGAGGCGGTGAGGATTTAATTTGAGATGATGTCCAAGGCTCTGCAAAAGGTTCTGTACTTTCCACTCCTCTCTAATGCCACACTGACCCAGAGTCATGGGAATTTGCATCACGGAAGGTGTAATTACCTAAATCATTGCCACTAGTGTGAGAAGGTGAATACTGCATTTATACAAACAATGCTGTCCTTTGTTCCTCCTTTCTTGGAAAGGTTATATCTTCAGAATGTTTGGTTTTAGGACAAAATACATTAATAAAACTCAGTTTTGTTAAAATGTCTTTCCTGACACATTTGTTCATTTCTTTCGTAGGAGAAGCAACCACAGAAAAACCACACTGGGTTTGTGGAAACTACCTAAAAATCAAAGAAAGGAATAGTGAATTTCCTAAGTGCATATTTCCTTTCAGATGACTTTTTCATCTTCCTCAAACTATAAGGTGATGAAATAGTATAGGAATTAAGAACTGTTTTTGGATAAGTTTTGGCAAACTTAACACAAGTTTTATACTGTAAGTAGAGGCAAATATCAAATACACACCCATGCAGACACACTGTCAATTGCTCAGGAACCGTAAAGTACAGAATACTCCTTTGCAGGTAACAAGTATCATTATAAAATGTCAATTGGTTCAACACACTGCCAAAGTATAACTATGAATGGAGTGATTAAAATTCCACATCTGGAGTATCAGATATGCTTTATATTTTTATCATTCAAGAATGTTTTATAAAAGTGCTTTAGATGCAGTAAAAGCAAATACTATTACCTAATTTGTTCAAGATAATTATCTAGATGCTAGGCATTATCTTAATTCCAATAACCTGAATCTTTAAAAAGTTTTCATCCGATGTGTACTTTAATAGTTATTCTGGAAGTACACGAGGGCATTAGCTTTACTTTTAGAGGAATTTGAAACTCTTAAGCACATTTCCATTTAATTGTTTGCTCCCAGTTTCTCTTGGGTAAGCTGTCTGGGCAGAGGGCTGGCTGCCCAGTCTGTTCCTGAGGAAAGTCCTGTAGGCTGCATGGTGCAGAGGGGTGCTCTCAGGGTGCCACCTCCTTGGAGCTTCCCAAGGTCACAAGTGAAGTCTCCCCTCCTTGGTATCTTTGGGAAAGAGTATATTCTAGGATTGGATACAAGAAAGGCATAACTCATTATTACACACCAAAGGCAATTGCTTATGTAAATAAGGACCTTAGTAGCTAAAATTAGAGTAAACTTCATTCTGTGCCATCAGGTCAATGGCCTGGTCTCCCTCTAAAAAGGCAAGACTGTGGCCTGTTACAAAATTTCATGAAACATTTGCCTCAACACTCTGCTGATGTTTTCCAGAAAAGATTTGATGTTTTCCAGAAAAGATTTTTTCCATCTCCCTGTCTTCAATTGGGAAGATTCGCCAGAACTGGATGGTTAACTTTACAAACGAATGTTCCAAAACAAACAAAATATCACCCTAATGGTTCCCCGATGGTTAACTTTACAAACGAATGTTCCAAAACAAACAAAATATCACCCTAATGGTTCCCCGATGGTTAACTTTACAAACGAATGTTCCAAAACAAACAAAATATCACCCTAAATGTTTATAAATGTCTGAAACTCCAGTCACCACTCTGTCAAGTGCTGAGAAAGCATCAAGTCGGCATTTCTAACTACTGCTGGGCGATCTCTACATTGATGGCATCACGCAGCTAGATATCAAATGTGTCCCCAGCTGTCTTCCTTTGTGAGCTGTTTCTTCTTGTTTCCTCTTCCTCATCTGAAAGAATCTCCATGCTCCTGGTTACTGGATTTTAAGTCAGATTCTTTGCCAGTCTTTATTTCCTAGTACTCTGGGCAGATCTAGAAGGTCTGCAAGGGAAGTTTCTCTATATGTGACTAGAAATAGGTTGGGGTCCCATCCCATGACATGGGATGTCTGTGAAAAGTGCTGTGGACGATGCAGACACCAGCTCAAGCTGGAAGCTCTGAGCCTTACTGGGCCATGGCCCACGTGCTGAATCTGCCTCTTTTCAGCCATTCTCACTGTGTTTGGACCAGGCTGGGACTCTAGCATCTCACTCTAAGAATATGGTGACTTCTGGTCTTAACTGGCTTTTAAAAAAAATCTCCAGTTCATTATTCACACTCCCGGCAGAATACTAGTGCTCATCTATGGCCATGCTACAGCTTCCTGCTCAAAATTTTGGGTAACTCTTTATTATGTATGTACAGAAAAAATGGTATAGCCTTAGCCTGGATTTTAATTTCCTCATCGTCTAGCTTCAATCTACTTTTTAAAACATATTTTTCATTATATTCTCTCCAGACACACTGGGCTCCTCATCATTTCCCAAATATATCATGCACTGGCATATTCTTGTGCCTCTATTTATTTAGGCTTTTGTTATCTTGAACTATTTCTTTCCCCACCCAATACGGAAGAGTATTATCTATTCTTCAAAACACAAGTCGAGTTATATTTCTGAGGAGACAGCCTAGAAAACTTCTCTCAAAATTAATCACACCGGCCCCTGTCTCCCATAGCATATTCTGTACTGCTCTTCTAGCCTCAGTCCCACTCTGCCCTATTTAGCTTGCATTTCTCGTATTTAGCTAGCAGAAAAGATTTTACACTCTTTGAGGGCATAAATTGCCTCATTCATCTTTGTGTTATTTTTCTTCCCTCAAACATTGGCAGGGAGCCTTGCACAGAGTAAGGGCTCACGAAGCATGTTTTCACAAATAGAAAAAGTAACAGCACAAAAAACAGTAAGTTGCACCTTTGCCTAACGGAAAGTTAAATTGGAGCTCAGAGACACCCAGCAATGTGCCAGATGTCACCAGAACCTGGGACAAATGGTCTGGAGTCACTTTCTCCAGGTTCTAAGCTCAACAGTGCTATACTGTTACAGCTTTGTGATCCTTTCAGGACAAAATGTCAGTCTCAGATGTAGCCTTTGACTGTGAGAGTTAGTTAAGTACAGGTGTCCTCAAAAGCCATCTGTAAAGAAGGCAATCTTGCTGCGTGCTCACTAATCCCGAGGGCTGTGGAGGAACGTAGTCATTTTAATTCAGTTTGATTAACAGCAGCTTTGTTTAGACACCTGCTCTTCTTCAGTAACCAAAGGTAACTGATATCTGTGTGCTGTACGTGCCCAGACAGGCTTCCACTCCCAACCAGTCAACTAAAATTATCCTTCTTGGCGGATCTATTTGAATCTGACATTTGCTCATTTATTTTCTTCAAAATGTAGTGGAGAAATCAGGAGACTGCTCGTTACTGTTCCAGGAACCGACGTGCATGCATTTGCTCACCTAACACACCCGCATTTCAGGCCAGGGTGCTTCCAGAACCTCGTGGGAGCCAAGCAACCAGGCACTGTGGAGGAAGCGGGGGGAAGGCTGGAGGCTGGACATGTTCCTCCTCCACATAGAATTCCTCAGGAGAGATGTCCGTGCTTTGGCCTACCCTGTCCTCCCGCCCACAGTGCCGCACTTTGTGCCCTATCCCCCCAATCCTATTTGCCCTTCGGTTTTAGTCTAAGACACTGCCCTCTTTTCATGAAGCCTTCCCTGGTTTCTACAGACCACATTCTCCCTTCTCTGAACTGCTTCACACTTCTCATCAGTACCACCCAATTTGCCTTTTTTTGGCCTGTCGCTGTTTTGAAGATGTTGATTTGATCTTCCTGGCCAGCAGGCAAGCATTTTTAGGGCTGGGATAGTGTATCTCTTTTGCCTCCAATCATGGCCCCACTTGGTAAATACTTCTTGGCTGATGGGAGGCCACTGAAATCAAGTCAAAGAGGAGGGGGACAAGAGGTCAACTAGCAATACAAAACCGTGCTGTCTACTCTAAGTGAATCGTTGCACAGTACACACATGTGTTGAAACAACACAATGCACCCCACAAATATGTACAAATAAATGTTAAAATAATTGAAAATTAAAAAAGAAAAAGAAATTAAGTCAAAGAATATGGTGGAATTGAAGCTGCAACTGCTACAGTCTCTCGATGCCTCTGACCCCTGGAAACCCTTCAGGAACTAAAAAGCAGGCTGAATTATTGCTTAAAAGCATATTTTCTTAAAGACTGAAAATACTGTAACAAGGAATTTTACCCTAAAGATAACTTTAATAATTTGCAGGCAGATACTAACCGAGCATAAGTAATATTCATAGAATCTCGGTGGAAGGGACTTTAGGGATAGCATGTTTCTAAATCTCGTTAGTCACATGGGGAGAAAAACAGATATCAGAGAAGTCCTTCAGAAAGGAGAGGATTAGCTCAGGCACTTACTAGGGATGTATTAAAACAGAATAAGTTAGAAGATACGATTTGCCCCACTGGGTACTTTAAAATCATTCTGAGACTTTTCCAGGCCATATTATTTATTTATTATTATTTTTTTATTGCAAAAATAACTCTTAAAAGTGAATCAGAAAAAGCTAAGCAGAAAGTTGATAAAATTATTTTTTTATTGCAAAAATAACTCTTAAAAGTGAATCAGAAAAAGCTAAGCAGAAAGTTGATAAAGGACAGGAGCAGACAAGTCACACGCCAGAAAAACACGCATGGCTAATAAGTATATTCTAAGATCTGGTTGTGGGTGGGGGCATGGCTGGCCCTTGGCAGGCCCCCATCTCAGGACCCCTGGGCATCTCAGCTGGCTTTGTTGCTTGCCTGGATGTGGCGAGGGCCCTCTGTCCCCATCTCCGGACTCCAAGTGTCTTGACTGGCTTGTTGCCATATTTTCTAAAACACAACATTTCTAACTCTCTTTTGTCAAGTTTAGAATATGGTTCAACCTTTGGGGGTTAAAAATTCTTTTGCCAGTATGAATCAGGCCCCCACATCATGGGCATGAGGAGTGACAATCAGCTTTGCATCTCATGAATATTCATAACCAATAAAAAAATTCTATTACTACTTATCTTCAGCATCCTATTAAAGCTTATTATAGTTTAGTATTTTTTTGTAATTTTTTTTTCATGCGAAAAGCATGAATTGATAACTATAACTTTGCTGGGAAAACAGACAATGTACATTTGTTACAGCAGGGCACTGAAAGCTTCCAATATTAATTCAATAGGGATAAAACCAAGGTATATGGTTGTCTAAATTCAAATTCTATAAAAGTAAGGATGGATTTATGAAATAATAAAATTTTGTTGTTGGAAGAAACCTTATTAATGGGTGTAAGGGGAACTTTGGATCGGTAAAGAAATTAGGTTTATTAGATTTCTTTTATCCGGGAAAAGGGATGATAAAAAGATCCAGTGGCAGTTATAAAGAAGAAAGTCTTGTTCTCTTTCACAGCTGATTAGGGGTTTTAAGTGATATTATGTCATAGTTAAGTATGGTGTGATAAGTGAACAGCACCAGCAAAACTAGCACACAAAGTTTTACACTATAGTGCGTTGTAAACCTGTGGAAAGGGAAGGGCGAAGTTAATGTCACCACACTTTTTCATTTGGGAAGAAGGATGAGCTCAAATTGGTGTAAGCAATTTCTTCATGCATTAATCCACTTATCCACTCAAGAGATATTTATTGAGCATCAATTATATGTCAGGCACTGGAGATAAAGTAGTAAACAGTCAAAAATTATCCTTACCCTCAGTGGAACTTGTGTTCTATTAAGGAACAGACAATATTACGAGAGAAAATATACCCTATATTAGATAGGAATGTGGACTAAAGAGAATAAAAAAGTTGGCAAGGGGGAAAGAGAGTGGGGTGTGGGGTTTAATTTTAGGTATAATGGCCAAGGATGCTTTACTGAAAAGATTGTACCTGAGCAAGGCCTGAAGGACGTGGGAGAGACCGCCAAGTGCATATCTGGGGGAAGAACGTGCAAGGCAGGAGGCCCAGCCCGTGCAAATGCCCTGAGGAGGAGCCAGGGCCTGGGGGCTGAGGGGCGGCAAACAGAGTGTGGCTAAAGCAGAGCATGTGAGGGGATGGCAAAGACGGGGGCAGGGCAGATCAGTGCAGGTCTGCAAAAAGACCTTGGCTTTTAGTCTTTGGGGAATTTTGAACAGAGGAGAGGTATGATTTGACTTAGGTTTTAACTAGGTCACATTGGCTGCTGTGTTGAACACAAAGTAAAGGAAGGTGTATTGGTTTACTTGGGCTGCCGTCACAAAGTACCACAGACTAACTGATTGAAAGCTTTAACCAAAAGAATGCATACATATTTGCATACATCACAAAGACTATCATAAAGAATATTAAAGGATGGGTGACAGAGGTGTAGGTGAGGAAAAATATTTTTCCTTCACCCATTCTAGGTTCAGGCAATAACAGCAGCAGCTCTTGCAACTCTAGATTTTTTTTTTTTTTTTTTTTTTTTTTTCAGTCCTGCAGCTGCAAGGAAATGAATTCTCTCAGTGAACTGAGGGAGTTTGAAAACGTTCTTCCCCAGACTCCTGACCCTCAGAGACTGAGATAATAAACGTGTGTCGTTGAAGCCGCTCGATTTGTGGTAAATTGTTACTCAGCAATAGAAAATGAATATAGATGTATTGTCTTCAGTCCACACCTGAGGAAAATGGAGCTGAGAAGTCGATACCTGCCCCCAGGTCGCACTGCTAGGAAGTGGTCCAGCGGCTGTTCAGATGCAGCCCGTGTCCTGCGTTGCACTGAACTGCCATTCTCTTCTGCCTCCCCAGAGCTGGGGCCCCGGAGAGGAAGGAGCTTCACCGCATTCAGTTTGGAAGAGTGGAGGACGCTGTAGAGAATCATGGCACGCCACTCAGAGCGGATGAAGGCAGCAAAAGAAACTAAGAAATGAAAATTAAAATGTGGACAAAATATCTTGGTGTGGGAAGGAACCGGAGTAGGAAAGTCCTCAGAAAACAGGATGCGATTGGTCATGTGGCCTCTGGTGCTGCGTTTGGGTGGGTGGTGGCGATAGAGATCTACTGAGGGGATTTTCTTTTCACCCTAAAGCAGAGCGTAGTTAGTGGCTCATGCACCCATTACAGGCCACAGGGGTTAGAATTCTTTTGCTTCTACTTTAGGAAGGCAAGAGATGACAACAACAGAACAAAAGATAAGGGGAAGTGTGTGTTCATCTAGGAGTTGTGCTAACAATGAAAGACATTTCTGTAAAAGGATATTGGGAGACAGCTGGAGGGCAAGGGTAAAGGTCCCAAAAGAGAAAATCAGGAAAATGTAGCATGAAAAAATCTTTAGGATCACAGCTCTGATGCCACTTCATTAGGGAAGCCTTTCCTGACCACTCTGAGTAGGTCTGCTCTTTTGTTCTCCCTCAGTGGTCCTTGTGCATTTCTTTCATGGAACTTAGCACAGTCAACAGTGTTTGTTTACTTCCTCTTGCTCCATGAGAACTGGGATGATGTCTGCTCTGTTCATCAGTGGTAATACACCTGTGCCTGGCATATACTGGAAGCTCAACAAACAATATTTGTGAGGTGAATGGATTAAAGGAGATCCATACTCCTGTTTTATGCAATGCAGAGATGTAAAGAAGAAGAGCAGTGGAATGGAGTGGACTTGAGAATGAGACTTGTGCTCAGGAAATAGACGTGCTCAGGGAGCAGAAGTGCATGGACAGCTCACATGTCCACTGCTGGCTACAACCAACGAAGCTTTCAGGACCAAGAGCAAACTTCTGAACAAGAGATGGAGAAAGGCTGGATGAAAGACCAGGATACTGGGTCTCTGAATGCTCTGAATAAGAGTTGTTTAGGTGTGGGCAAATTGAAGAAAGAAGGAAAACAGAAGCAAAATTGTGTGGATGAAGTTACTGATTGAGTGGAAATGCAGCAGTCGGAGGCACATAAAAGAAACAGAAGAGCCAAATGGAAGGATAGGACATGTTTTAATAGAAACTGTGAAATAAATACATAAAGGAACATAAAAAGCCTTATATAAGTATAAGCAATCTTTTTCCTTTATAATCCCAGCAGTAAGGAAAATTGTTAATTGCAAGCATATCACATTGGAGAGAGTAAGTGCCATAGCCAGGCAAGCCTTTAGGCATGGAATTCTTTTTCTTATCAATATACTGTAAGTAAAACAACGAAATGCTCAGAAGAGGCGCTGTTCTGTGGAAGTAAGACAAGTCAGGCAAAGGTACCAGTTGTCAACATGCTGTTTACATTTTTCTTCTGAATCTTACTTCTATTAATTTTTTTCTGTTTTGCTATATCAACTTGTGTACTTTAATGTTCAGTTCTTTCTCAGGTGTACTCTATACCTATTTGAGAAAGGGCTCATCTTTATGAAGCTCTTAAAACTGCTCCTGGCACATAGTAAGCAACTAAATATTTGATAAATAAATGCATAATACTGAAACATCCACCCTTGAGTCTGAATTTCCCCTTCCATACGGTTTTCTTTATCATGCTTAAAGTTGACAGGGCTAATGACATGAAACAAAGGATTCATAAAAGGAGTGGGATGGGTGCGTTAAGTGGGTTGGCACCTTTATAACAAAGAGTCTACTGACTCATCTTCTTATAAATTTATTCTATTCTCCCCCTTCATACTTTTGTTCCCCACTTTATGTGATCTATAAATATGTCTAAACTAAACATAGTGGGAATTTTCCTCTATCACTTAACTTTGAAACACCTTAGCAGAAAGTTCTTATCTTGCTGTAAAAATAACCCTTTCCTTCTCCTTTGTAACAGATTACTTCCCCCTTCCATCCTTGAAAGAAACATGAAGAATAAGTGTTTATTATTCAAGTTTCTATATTCAATTTATTGCTCTGAAAATACAGGATATTGGCTGAAGACAATGGAGTCTATTTTTCAATATTTCTTTGTCAGCAGATGAACCAGGACTAAATTTACATTCCTTCAATTCTAAATCTCTAATTGACTCCATTAAAATCCTTCTGGTGAACTGTGGGAAATTTTTCACTTCCCAGTTGGTGCTGCCTGAACTACATTTAGAACTCTGTGATGTTTGCCTCCTGCCTGTGTTTCTCTCTCTGCCCAAATGTGGAAGAGCCGACTGAATGCAGGGAGAGGCCGCAGAGGCAGGACTTGGAGTGCCTGCAGCTGTTGGGATAGCAGGTCCCCGTACCCTCTTCCCTGCCCCTCACCCCACATGCCCGTCTTTTCAGCTCTCTTCTTCCCTACTTTGTTTCTAGTCCCAGTCCTTACATATTGTCTACTAATGGGAGCAATGCATGAAAGGAGAGAAATGAGGGAGCGGGTAGGAGCCGTGCCTGGGTTAGACCCAGGCTCGTTGGGCGTGTGATGGGGGTACAATCTGACCCGGAGCAGACACTGTACCTCTGTGAACCACTACAGTGGCTCTGCCTTGTAGAACTCATTTTCAACCCACATTCCTTGTCGTAGGAGAGAGGGAACAGTACATCACATTTTATTTTATTTTTTATTGAAACATAATTGATTTACATAATTGTACATCTTCACATTTTAAAATGAAATTGGTCTTTGAATTGGGGAAGAACAATAAGTAATAAAATAATTAGTAAAAAATATTCCAATGTTTTACTGCAAGATAAAGGCAGTTTTAATCTCTGGATATTCCACAGATACCCCATAATCGATATGTCCAAAATATAAGTCCACTGTTTTTATCCCCACACCTGCTCCTTTCTTCTTTTTTTTATCTGTGTTAATGACTCCAACTTCCCTCTCATCACACAAACCAGAAACCTGAAACTTTTTTCCTCTCCACTGAGAAACAGTCACTGGGTCTGACAGGTTTTATCTGTGATTACATGTTCTAATCTGCTCCCTCCTCTCCTTTGGTATCTTCATCCTAATTTAGGCTATTACCAGATAAATGGAGAGATAGAAACTGGTGATGAGAGATAAATTGGTCTTTGGCACCCTCTCAACCTTTCTAAAATGCAGATCTGAGCTGGAAACTTGCCTGATTAAAATTCCTCATTCATTTTCCATCCCATGCAAGATAAAGCTCACGTTCTTCAACCTGGAATTCACACAAAGTTGTCTATAACTGACTCCACTGTTTAGGTAAAACCATATGAAATAGCCATCGATGTAAGTCAAAATGGTTGAATATCACGATGTTTTATGGTTAGCCTAAGACTTCTCTGGCCTCACCCCCTGCTGTTACCTAATGCATGTTCATACACGTGGCTAAATCTCTTTGTTGAAATTCAGATCCCCATCTTCTTTGCTGGCCTGATCAATTTCTACGCACGATGTTTTATGGTTAGCCTAAGACTTCTCTGGCCTCACCCCCTGCTGTTTACCTAACGCATGTTCATACACGCGGCTAAATCTCTTTGTTGAAATTCAGATCCCCATCTTCTTTGCTGGCCTGATCAATTTCTACACATCTTCTTGATTTTAGTTCTGGTGGATATTTCCATCAGATCTTCTCCAAATTGCATGCTGGCAAAATGTTCCCTCTCTATATTCCCATAGCAACCACTGCAAAGAACAGACATAGCACGTAGGCATCGGGTTGAATTGTCAAACGATTTGTTCGTGTCTCTAGCAGAACTTCAGGTGTTTGAAGGCATCCCTGTCTCCCCTCTGCCTGCTACAATGCATTCAGTTTGCTAAGCCAAACCAAAAGGAATGGATCAAAACTATCAGGTTGTGTCCTGATTCTTAGTAAATGAAGATCACTAATAAGTTACACTGACTTTGGATTTCATAGCTGTGTTTGAATTTCAGAACCCTTTGGGGAGCCTGGCCAGTGTTTTCATGTGCTAATAAATGTAATTTGAGGCATGAAATGAAGGTTTGATTAAATGAACAATTAGCTTTGAAAATTGATGGACAGATTAAGCCAAAGGCTTGTACTTTTAGTCACAATATTTATATCATAGCAAATGATTTGAGTAAAGGCTTTCTAGAGTTGTGTCGAGGGAGAAAATCATTTTTATAGTATGAATAATGCAAACGTTCATTTTCAAGTTCTCTGAATGTGCTAAATTGGTTTCCTCCTGAGTCCCCTTTTTACATACAGATCTGCATAGACAAAGATGAATATTTCAGCCTCTCTCCTACCAAAAACATACAGATAAGATGGTAGGCAAATAGTAATATTCTCTTGAATCAAAAACAATTCTCAATTATAATAAGAGCCACCTGGCTGTGAAACTATATATGGTGTGGGAACAGACATATATATTGGGCTGTTGGAGGAGGTGAGCAAACTTTTATTCTTGCAAGGATAGAATGTTCCCAAATAAAGCTCTCCTGCCTGGTGGAAAGGTAAACAACAAACCAGCCAGCAAGCATCGTCTGCTAATTGCTCACACAGTTGTGAGGGGCTCCCAGGGAAGAGAGCCCAAATAGGAAGGCAGCTTCCCATCAGCACATTCATCTCAGGGGCCGGGGCCTGCCACACTGCAGGCTAGGAACAGGTGATGGCTCCACATACTTGAAGAACTGCAGTGAAACGATAAAAAATAGCAGGCTTAAGCAACAGGTAAATATTGAACTCCGCTCCTAGATACTGTGCCAGATGGAGGGCTCTCACAAAGAAAGCCTTCCTGTGGTGTTCTCCCCTATCCTTTAAAGACCAGTCACAACTGTTCAGCCATCTTGCTCACCAGGATGTCTCAGAAGGCTTGTCTCCAACAGCGCTAGGCGTATAGCAATGAGTAAAGGTGTTTTTTGATAGATAAGACTCTCTTTCACAGGGAGAGGGGAACATGAAGACCAACAAAGAGGAAACAGGGCCCTGTGCAGAAGCTACATGAGCATGAGAATACCAAGGTTGCAACATGTCCTGTGCTCAGAAAGGGCTTTCTGTCCTGGGTGTAGAGGAGGTGTGTAGGATTTCATGGCTCTTATCATAATCTGTGTAAAATCTAAATATAGTGAATGTTCTTTTCTTCTCTTCTTCCTCCCCCTCCTTCCTTCTTGTTTCAGAGTTGTGTGGCTCCTCAGAGAAGCAGGGTGACCTTTCTAAATTCAGTTGTGTGGAGTCTTATTTTACTACCACACCTGCTTTCATACCCATATGGAACCCATATAAATCCAGATTCTCCTTTATCTTCACTTGGGGTTCTTTAAGTGTCTGGTTTACCCTCATTTTCTGTTTTTGCTCTTACACGTCATTTTTGTAATGATCTCTAAAGGCATTCTCTAGGCCTTTACCATGAGATTTTTTCTAGTTGTTTTTTATATGCTCTCTTCTTAATGAAATGATGGTGATAATTATGCATATTGTTTAGCCACCATTTACTGAGCATTTGCTATATGCCACATGCTACTGTGAGGAATTTACATACATTATTTACTCTCATTTAGTCATCTGATTTTTATTTTCTGTGTCATTGGGTTGGGTTTTATCATCTCCATCTTTTGGATGAAGTAATTAGCAAAACTAGAATTTAATCTGTGTTCTGTTTGACTTCAAAACTCCAGCTCCTTCTATTTGAAATTTTTTGTGGCAATTGGTTGCATATGGCTCTCCACTGTCATCTTTTTTCATTCCTCTTATCTCTAGTTGGCTTTATTCACTTTTCTTTCAATCTATCTGTGTACTTGGCTAGTTCTTTTGTGTGACTATTTCCAACTTTGCCTTTCTGTTCTAACTCACAGAGTATACCACAACCAAGTATTCTCAGACAATTTTCTCAAAATATTTTCTCCAGACTTTTATAGAAAGACAAGATATCTGATCATTTCCCCCCAGTCTTCCCTAATTTAAATCTTTTCTATAACTCGTAAAGTCCTGTCCCCAATTACACAATCTTTATGCCAAATTACAATATTTTCTATAGCAAAGTACTAGCAAAATATAAATACTATGTTTTTGAATGTTTTTCAATGGCCCTCCCCTGTGTCTTTCAAGGGCACCCATTTGATACCTCTGACTAATTCACAGGGAAAGTTCCGGATAGTTGTAATAGGAATACCAAGAGTAACAAACAGCTGGCGTTCCTCTTCTGGTATCCAAAATAGGACTTTACTTTGATGGTTTTGAAAGCTAGACATTTTGTAGAAAAAAATTTTAAAAATTCTTTTATCCTCACCTTTAGTATGTGGATAGCCAGGGCTGGTGCACTTGTTCGTAAAGATTTATTTAAGGAAAGTCCTGATTTGACAGAAAGAAGAAGGGAGGATGGACTGTAGGGGAGGAAGGGAGACTTCAGATGGTGATGAGGGAGGAACCATCCAGAGGAAGCCTACCTGCCCAAGTGTGCTGGGGGAAGGCTGCAAGTCCCCAAGGGAAGCCAGATACATGACCACTTCCCACAAGATTCAGAGAGACAGTATAGAGGTACCAGCAGAAGTGAGCTAAGGATGTAATCCCTCAGCTTACACAGAGTGCTGACAAAGTGCAGATGTGCCCAGGTGCTGATTTAGGGGAGCACTGTGGTTCTTAGAGAATCATTGATCTATAGAGCCTAAGGTTGGGAAGAGGCCTCTGACAATGGGAAGCCTGATGATCCAAGGCCACATGGTCAATAGCAGTGGAAGAGTATTGATCCAAAAAGTCAGATAGGACTCATTGCACCTCAGTATTCACCAGTCCAAGGAATAGCTGAGAGCAGCCACTCTGCAGCAGAGCCCGGCAAGATTTACAGGACATGACATGGATTGATGGCTTCCCCACCATTAAGCCAAAAGTGGGATCTCCTGAGCCAGAATTCTCTCCCATATATATGTAGCCATCTTGAAAAGGATTGAGGAGAAAAAGGACATTTGAAAGAGTAAGATGCTGTAATTTTGAAAACAACTAAGGCTCATTATAGGAAAAAACCCACAAAATATTCACAAAAAGAAAAAGGAAACAACAATATTCATAACCTCATACAATCAGAGAAAGCAGCCTTTAATATCCTGCAATAGATCCTCCTGATCCTTTTCATGATCATTCCCTCATCTCTCTCTCTCTCTCTCTCACTTTTCTGTGCCACTGCCACTTACTACTCACATGACCTTGAGCACATTCATCATGTGCAAAATGAAGGTGTTAGTAATATCCACTTCATAGAACTGTTTTGGAATTAAGTAAGATGCATATAAGTGAAAGAAAGTGGGCCAAGACGCCGGGTACCGATCAAGCTTTATTAAAGGAAGAGAATCTGCTGGTCTGTGCTCAAAATGGAGGACAGCACTAGATGTTGGGGTGAGAGAGCTTATATAGGGCACCAAGGGCTGGCTGATACCATCAAGGAGGGGTATTATGCTGATGCCGAAGCTATGCAACCAGGGTGGGGAACCACGCTGTTTTGCAGAGGTCAGGAGGCTTCTTGTAAAAGGAAGGGGGGAGGGGTTTGGTGCTGGAGTGGAAGAAAAGGCCCAGGGCTACTTTGTGCTTATTGTGTGTGCAATGGCACTAGTTATGTCCAAGATCCATCAGTAAGTGCTTAGTAATATATCTAGCACATAGTAAATATTCAATGCATTATAGCTGTTTAGTTTTTTTTAATAGGAATGTAACTTACATTTTTTTAAAGGTAAGCATATACTGTGAATGTCTTTTAATTTCAGTAGACGCATTTCCTATAATGTTACTCTAAAGAGCTGAATAGTACTCAGGCATGTGACTGTCATGATTGGTTTAACCAGTCCTCTGTTGTTCGGCATTAAGGTTTTTTCTGACTTCACACCGTTACAAACAGTTCTGATACAAATATTCTTACAGTTACATATTTGAAACCAATCCTTAACTGTTTCTTTGGACTAAATTTACAAAAGTGTAATGTCTTGGTCAAAAGACAGGCACATTTTAAAATGTTGAGTAGGTGTTTTCAGATTGTTGTCCAGTAAGGCTGAACTCAGAATTGAGGTGCCTTTTAACAAACCTATTAAAATATATCTGACCACATATCCTTCATCATTCTTGGCAATGTAACTATGATTCATGGCAAGACAATGTCTTGGTCAAAAGACAGGCACATTTTAAAATGTTGAGTAGGTGTTTTCAGATTGCTGTCCAGTAAGGCTGAACTCAGAATTGAGGTGCCTTTTAACAAACCCATTAAATATATCTGACCACATATCCTTCATCATTCTTGGCAATGTAACTATGATTCATGGCAAGATAAAGTTCTGCTGTGAATCAAGGAAACCCCACCTGGAACTAGAGGTCTGACATTTGCCCTTCTAGACACTGAAATCTGAGAAATGCAGGAAAGGAGGTTCTCAGCTTACCCTTCATCTTTATGGCTAATTGTCAATTGTCATGATGTCCTTTCTGATGCAACCTGTCTTTTCTTTGTAAAGCATTTTAAGGCTCTTGTTTAAAAAATATCTGTATTTTAATTGGCCAGCATTCTACATCATTATGTTACATCCCTAACTGAAAATGACATTAAAAACAAAACAAAACAAAACAAAATAAAAAAAAACATTACCATGAAAACCCCTCCTGTCTTGAGATTAGTTCTCTCCCTAATCATCATGGCTATGACTTCCTTGGGCATTACTCACAGGAGTAAGAACAGTCTACTTAGTGCATGGAAAGATTGAAAGCCACTACTCTATGGAACTTAATTTAGAAACAGCCTGCAAAAGACAGTAAGCAACTAATGAAAGTTAACTGAACTCTCCCTGGGGATGGTTTACCTGGCTGAACTATAACTGTGCAAAGCCTTTCTTTTGCATCTGTTACACCCAGGAGGCCCGAGAAGGAAAGAGGACCAACATGAGACAGATAGAGTAAGTCCTCTGTCATATCCCTGCTGCCCTCCTTAGAAAGGGAATGAAGTTCAGTTTCAGGAACTAACACACACTTTTGCAGACAGACATTTATGGTCATTCTCTCTAGATTAGAGCACCGTGGTATAATAATTACTAGACTCAATTGTTTTAGTTGTCACATGTCAAACCTTGGTGAAGGAACAAATTGAGCTATAAAATAATGATAGTGTCTTGGTCATTTATTTGGATGTATTAAATAAATTTCTATATTAGACTTCTTTTGTGTTGTAAGGAGTGGCTCAATAGTATTAACATTCTTAGGTAAATTAATTCAACAAATTCTTTTTTAAAAAATACTTTAATGTATGTAATCTTTATTTATGTATTTTTAAAAATCGAAACAAAATTGATTATACGTATTTAAGGGGTACAGAGTTGACTATCAGTATTTGTGCACAGTATGTGATGATCAAATCAATATTATTAGCATGTTCATCTTTACAAATCATAATTATTTTTTGTATCCCTTACCCAATTACTTCCTAACCCTCTTTCCCTTCCTCCTCCCCCTTTTCCACTTTCCCACTTCTGGTAATTATAGGTCTGCTCTTTCCTTCTGAAAGTTCAATGTTTTATTGTGGTCTTTTTCCTTTCTTTCTTTCTTTGTTTCTTTGTTTCTTTCTTTCTTTGTTTCTTTGTTTCTTTCTTTCTTTGTTTCTTTGTTTCTTTCTTTCTTTGTTTCTTTGTTTCTTTCTTTCTTTGTTTCTCTCTCTCTCTCTCTCTCTCTCTCTCTCTCTCTCTCTCAGCTCCCACTTATAAGTGAGGACATGCAGTATTNCTTACAGTTACATATTTGAAACCAATCCTTAACTGTTTCTTTGGACTAAATTTACAAAAGTGTAATGTCTTGGTCAAAAGACAGGCACATTTTAAAATGTTGAGTAGGTGTTTTCAGATTGTTGTCCAGTAAGGCTGAACTCAGAATTGAGGTGCCTTTTAACAAACCTATTAAAATATATCTGACCACATATCCTTCATCATTCTTGGCAATGTAACTATGATTCATGGCAAGATAAAGTTCTGCTGTGAATCAAGGAAACCCCACCTGGAACTAGAGGTCTGACATTTGCCCTTCTAGACACTGAAATCTGAGAAATGCAGGAAAGGAGGTTCTCAGCTTACCCTTCATCTTTATGGCTAATTGTCAATTGTCATGATGTCCTTTCTGATGCAACCTGTCTTTTCTTTGTAAAGCATTTTAAGGCTCTTGTTTAAAAAATATCTGTATTTTAATTGGCCAGCATTCTACATCATTATGTTACATCCCTAACTGAAAATGACATTAAAAACAAAACAAAACAAAACAAAATAAAAAAAAACATTACCATGAAAACCCCTCCTGTCTTGAGATTAGTTCTCTCCCTAATCATCATGGCTATGACTTCCTTGGGCATTACTCACAGGAGTAAGAACAGTCTACTTAGTGCATGGAAAGATTGAAAGCCACTACTCTATGGAACTTAATTTAGAAACAGCCTGCAAAAGACAGTAAGCAACTAATGAAAGTTAACTGAACTCTCCCTGGGGATGGTTTACCTGGCTGAACTATAACTGTGCAAAGCCTTTCTTTTGCATCTGTTACACCCAGGAGGCCCGAGAAGGAAAGAGGACCAACATGAGACAGATAGAGTAAGTCCTCTGTCATATCCCTGCTGCCCTCCTTAGAAAGGGAATGAAGTTCAGTTTCAGGAACTAACACACACTTTTGCAGACAGACATTTATGGTCATTCTCTCTAGATTAGAGCACCGTGGTATAATAATTACTAGACTCAATTGTTTTAGTTGTCACATGTCAAACCTTGGTGAAGGAACAAATTGAGCTATAAAATAATGATAGTGTCTTGGTCATTTATTTGGATGTATTAAATAAATTTCTATATTAGACTTCTTTTGTGTTGTAAGGAGTGGCTCAATAGTATTAACATTCTTAGGTAAATTAATTCAACAAATTCTTTTTTAAAAAATACTTTAATGTATGTAATCTTTATTTATGTATTTTTAAAAATCGAAACAAAATTGATTATACGTATTTAAGGGGTACAGAGTTGACTATCAGTATTTGTGCACAGTATGTGATGATCAAATCAATATTATTAGCATGTTCATCTTTACAAATCATAATTATTTTTTGTATCCCTTACCCAATTACTTCCTAACCCTCTTTCCCTTCCTCCTCCCCCTTTTCCACTTTCCCACTTCTGGTAATTATAGGTCTGCTCTTTCCTTCTGAAAGTTCAATGTTTTATTGTGGTCTTTTTCCTTTCTTTCTTTCTTTGTTTCTTTGTTTCTTTCTTTCTTTGTTTCTTTGTTTCTTTCTTTCTTTGTTTCTCTCTCTCTCTCTCTCTCTCTCTCTCTCTCTCTCTCTCAGCTCCCACTTATAAGTGAGGACATGCAGTATTTCTCTTTCTGTACCTGGCTTATTTCACTTAACATAATTTTCTCCAAGTTCATTCATGTTGCTGCAAATGGCAGGATTTGATTCATTTTTATGGCTGAGCAGTATTTCATTTTGTTCATATACCACATTTTCCTTATCCAGTTGTCCATCAATGGACATTTAAGTTGGTTCCAACTCTTGGCTATTGTAAATAAAGCTGCAATAGACATGGGAGTACAGGTATATCTGAGAAACCTCCATACTATTTTCCACAATAGCTGTGCTAATTTACAGTCCCACCAACAGTATAGAAGAGTTCCCTTTTCTGCACATCCTCACCAGCATTTGTTGTTCCCAGTTTAACTGGGATGAGATGATATCTCAATGTGGTTTTGTTTTGCATTTCCCTGATGCTTAGCGATGTTGAGTATTTTTTCATGTAATTGTAGTTCAACAAATTCTTGATAAACAACTATGATGTGCAAACTATATTTAGGCAACACAAATATGTTTCTCTCAGAAGAGCTCAGAGTCTGGAATAAGAGACAAAATGCAAAATGTATATAAATAACTAAATACAAGGTAGACAATAATAGTTGCCACAAGAGACATATAGACCAAATATTACAGGATTTTTAGAGGGAGACAAATGATACCCAGCACGGCAAAATCAAGAAGAGTTTGCCACAGGAAGAGGTACTCCAACTGGGTATGGACTTGCTGAGATATAAGCAGAGGCATGCAGGTGGGAGATAATGGCTGGAACTGTGAGCTGTCCTTTTTGATTAACATGTGGGATGTGTGAAGGGGTGTGGGGATTTTCAAATTTATGGAAGTGGAATCATAGAGTATGAACTCCTTTAGGTATGGCTTCTTTCACTTAATATTTTGTTTACTCATTCTTGTTGCTGTATAATAGTACATTGCGTGAAACATGCAATTTATTTATCCATTCTACTATTACGGACATTTTGAGAAGCTTCCAGATTTGGGGACATATGTGCACATATCTGTTTGGAATATGCCCAGGAGAAAAATAGCTGGGTCAAAGATATTTTTGTGATGCAGAAGTTCAGCTTTAGTAGATACTGACAGTTTTCCAAAGTGGTTATACCAATTTACACTTCCATCACTAGTGCTCTACAATGTTGCCAACATTTAGTATAGTCTACCGGTTACATTATAGCAATTATGACAAGTGGGTAGTGTATCTCATTGTGGTTTTAGTTCACGTTTCCTTGATGAATAATGAAATTGCCTACCTTTTCAAGTATTTGTTAGCCATTTGTATATTGTCTGACATTAAGTACCAGTTCAAATTTTTGTTCAACTGAAAAAAAAAATTCTGCTGTTGTACTACAGAATTGGGAGTCATTTAAATAACTTATTTTGTCAGAGAAAATGTAAGTTTCATTACCTTATCTGACACACATGCTCAGCGTAAATGTCAGGAGAAGGCTAGAAAAAAACATTGGTCCCCAGCGAAGTTGTTTACTAAGTACAATTTGCCTTTGATATTTTTTTTAACTCACTTATTGGATTTTTTCCCTTCCAACTTCTCTGTGATATCAGAGTCTCATTAAAAATTTCTCACCCTAATCCAATCTTATTCTGCATCCTGGGTTATGTGGGGGTGGAGCAGGAATTGTATTTCTTTTTTCTTTCTTTTTTTAGTTGAAACATAATTGATTATACATATTTGTGGGGAACAGAGTTGACTAT
>NW_007729533.1:42770-44164 GCF_000696425.1 Galeopterus variegatus | reverse complement strand
TAGCATGTTCATCATTATAAAATGTAATTATTCTTTGTGTCTACTACTCAATATCTCCATAACCTCCCTCCCCCACCCTCTTTCCCACCTCTAATAACTGTAGTTCTGTTCTCTACTTCTAAAAGTTCAATGTATTATTGTGGCTGTTGTTTCTTTGTTTTTGTTTTTGTTGTTCTTGATTGTTTCTTTTGTTCTTTTTTAGCTTTCACTTATGAGTGAGGACGTGTGGTAATTTTCCCCTCTGTACCACACTTATTACACTTAACATAATTTTCTCCAAGCTCATCCATGTTGTTGCAAATGACAGAATTTCATTCTTTTGTTGTGGCTGAGTAGTATTTCATTGTGTATATGTACCACATTTTCCTTATCCAGTTGCCCATTGATGGACATTTAGGTTGGTTCCATATCTTGATTATTGTAAATAGAGCTGCGATGAACATGGGAGTGCAGGTATCCCTGTGACATGACAATTTCCATTTCATTGGGTGTATACTGAATAGCAAGATTTCTGGATCATATGGTAGATCTATCTGTAGTTGTTTGAAAAAACTCCATACTGTTTTTCATAAAGATTGTACTAGTTCACAGTCCCACCAACAGTGTAGAAGCATTCTCCTTTCTCCACATCCTTGCCAGCATTTGTTATTCTCTTTTTGATTATGGCCAGTCTAACTGGAGTGAGATGATAGCTCAGTGGTTTTGATTTGCATTTCCCTGATGATTAATGATGTTGAGTATTTTTTCATGTACTGTTGGCTATTTGCATGTCTTCCTTTGAGAAATGTCTATTCAACTCCTTTTCCCATTTTTTAATTGGAGTGTTTGTGGGTTTTTTGTTTTTTGTTTTTGTCTTTTTCTGTGTCCGGCAACGGATCGCATCCCTCAGTGTCGCCCCCGTACCGGACCGGGACCGGCAACGGGATCGCAACCCTTGGCGTTGCTCCCGCGCCTCGCTCAGCCAGTGAGCGGTAACTGGTCTGTATGTGGGATCCGAACCCTCGGGTGGGAGCGCTGCCGCGCTTCCCAAGCGGCGCACTATCCAGTGCGCCACCGGGCCGGCCCCGTGGGTTTTTTTTTTTTACTGTTGTTTGATTTCCTTGTATATTCTGGATATTAATTCCTTGTTAGATGGATAGTTTGCAAATATTTTCTCCTTTTCTGGAGATTATCTTTTCCTTTTTTAATTGTTTCTTTTGTTGTGAAGAAGCTTTTTAGTTTTTTTTTTTGTCTTTTTCCGTGTCCGGCAACAGATCGCAACCCTCAGTGTCGCCCCCGTACCGGACCGGGGACCGGCAACGGGATTGCAACCCTCGGTGTTGCTCCCGCGCCTCGCTCAGCCAGTGAGCGGGAGCCGGTCTGTACATGGGATCCGAACCCTCGGACGGGAGCGC
>NW_007729533.1:13194-41866 GCF_000696425.1 Galeopterus variegatus | reverse complement strand
GTGGGCGGTACCTGGTCTGTATGGGGGACCCGACCCCGCGGGCAGGAGCGCCGCCGCGCTTCCCAAGCGGCGCACTATCCAGTGCGCCACCGGGCCGGCCCAGAAGGTTTTTAGTTTGATGTGATCTCGTTTGTTTATTTTTTCTTTTGTTGTCTGTGCTTTTGGGGCTTTATTCATAAACTCTTTGCCCAGTCCTGCTTCTCAAACTGTTTTCCCTATGTTTTCTTTTAGTAGTTTAATCATTTCAGGTCTTATATTTAAATCTGTAATCCATTGTGAGTTAATTTTGGTATATGGTGAGAAGTATGGGTCTAGTTTCATTTTTCTACATATGGATGTCCAATTTTCCTAGCACCATTTATTGAAGAGGCAGTCTTATCCCCAGTCTATGTTCCTCTAGCCTTTGTCAAAGATATGTTGGCTGATCTAAGTCACGTGATTTATGGGTTCTCTATTATGTTCCATTGGTCTCAGTGTCTGTTTTTATACCATGTTTAACCAAATAACCATGCTGTTTTGGTTACTATATCTTTGCAGTATAATTTGAGATCAGGTAGTATAATGCCTCTGGCTTTTTTTTTTTTTTGCTCAGGATTTCTTTGGCTATTCAGGGTCTTTTATTGTTCCATGTAAATGTTACGATTGTTTGTTTCTATTTCTGTGAAGAATGTCATTGGTATTTGGTGGGGATTGTATTGAATCTGTAGATCACTTTGGGTAGTATGGACATTTTCACAATGTTATTTCTTTTCTTTTTTTTTTTTTTTTCCTTTTTGTCTTTTTTTACTGACTGGCAACAGGATCGCAACCCTCGGTGTTGCGCCCACACCGCGCTCAGCCAGTGAGCGGGAACTGGTTTCCACATGGGATCCGAACCCTAAGCGGGAGCACCGCCGCGCTCCCAAGCGGCGCACTCTCCAGTGCGCCAGTGTGAGGGCCGGCCCTCACAATGTTATTTCTACCAGTCCAAGAGCATGGAACTTCTCTCTATCTTGTTGTGTCCTCTTTAATTTCTTTCAGCAGCAATTTGTAGGTCTCATTGAAGAGGACTTTCCCTTTTGTAGCTATTGTAAATGGGCTTGCTTTCCTGATTTCTTTTTCTACTAGTTCATTATTGGAGTATATAAAAACAACTGATTTTTGCATGTTGATTTTCTACCCTACAACTTTACTGAATTAGTTCATCAGCTCTAAGAGGTTTTTTTTGTAGAGTCTTTAGGTTTTTCTATGTATAGGATCATGTCATCTGCAAACAAGGACAGTTTGACTCTCTCTTTTCCAATCTGAATGCCCTTATTTCTTTCTCTGGCCTGATTTCTCTGGATAGTACTATCAATACTATGTTAAATAGGAGTTGTGAGAGGGGGCATTCTTGCCAGCTTTTCCCCATTAAAATAAGATTAAATGAAAACTGTCTGCTTTTCCCCATTCAGGATGATATTCGAGGTGGGTTTGCCCTATATGGCTTTTATTGTGTTGAAATATTTTCCTTCTATACCTAATTTCCTGTGAGTCTTTTTCATGACAAATGTTCAATTTTGTCAAAGGCTTTTTCTGCATATAGTCTGACAATCATATGGTATTTGTCCTTGATTTTATTGATGTGGTGGATCACATTTATTGGCTTGCATGCATTAAACCAAACTTGCATCCCTGGGATGAATCTTACTTGATCATGGTGTATAATTTTTTTGATGTGTTGCTGTATTCTGTTTGCTAATATTTTGTTGAGGATTTTTACAGCTATTTTTGTCAAGGATATTGGCCTGTGGTTTTCTTTTATGATAGTATGTTTGCCTGGTTTTAGTATCAGGGTGATGCTGGCCTCATAGAATACATTTGGGAGAATGACCTCTGTTCCAACTTTTTAAATAGTATGAAAAGAATTGGTATTAATTCTTCTTTAAAGGCTTGACAGAATTCAGCAGTGAAACCATCTGGTCCTGAACTTTTCTTTGTTAGGAGACTGATGATTACTGCTTCAATCTTGTTGCTCTTTGTCTGTTCAGGTTTTCTATTTTTCTTGGTTCAGTCTTGGTAGTTTGTATGTGTCCAGAAATTTATCCATTTCCTCCAGGTTTTCAAATTTGTTGGCATAAAGTTGTTCATAATAGTTTGTAATGATCCTTTGTATTTCTGTGGTATCAACTTTGATGTCTCCTTTTTCATTTCTGATTTTTGGCTTTTGGGGTCTTCTCTCTTTTTTTAGCTAGACTAGCTTATGGCTTGTCTATTTTGTTTATCTTTTCAAAAACCAACTTTTTGTTTTGTTGGTCTTTTATATCTTTTGGGGGGTCTCTGTTTCATTTAGTTCTGCTCTGATCAATTATTTCTTTCCATCTACTAATTTTTCTTGTTCTTTTAGTTCTTTGAGATGTAACATTAGGTTGTTTATTTAAAATCTTTCTATTTGTTTGATGTGAGCATTTATTGCAACAAACTTCTCTCTTCATATTGCTTTTGCAGTTTCTCATAGGTTTGGGTATGATGAATCTTTATTTTCATTCATTTCAAGAAATTTTCTGATATCCTGTTTAATCTTTTCTTTGACCCATAGGTTGTTCAGGACACTGGATGGAGTATATAAGAAGGAGAAATGGGAGGGGAGAGGAGAATTCAGAATCTGACAGCGTGGCATAGCCAGTAAAAAATTCCCAGTGGAAGAGGTCTTTGTGATTTTTCAATTTTATTTTTTACTTTTAATTTTCTGAAAAAAGTATATTTACATGGCTTATAAATCAAAATAATATAGAAGAATACAGTGTAACATCTTATTCCATCTTTTGTTACTATCCACCTCATTCCACACCCCAATCATAGATAATTTCTTTTTTAATTTCTATGGTATCTTTCCAGTGTTTCTTTATGCAAATAGAAACCAAAATTAATTTGTATTATCATTTTTTTCACCTTCCAAAAATATCCTAATGGTGATATGTAATATTTAATTTAAGCTATTTGAGCCATGAGGAAAATCCTCAGAATTTGGTAAAATCTGATTCACAAACAGTCTTTTATGAAGTGTGTACCTGTATGTGTGTCAAGGAAAGGGACTGAGTTCCACATTTGTGTTGACATTATGCAGAACAGTAGCATTTGTGGGATGGAGAGACAATCTATACACTGAATGAATTCAGAGAAGCAAACTAAAGCCAGAGGTGAGTGTTAGAACATAAATCCACTAGGAATTGGTAGGAATCTTGGGAAGAATGTTGGATTTCCCACAAAATGTGTACTGATGGTTGCAGCCAATCTTATTTAGCTCTTAAGGGACAGGGTGAATTCAATTGATATCTGAATTACACATGATTGCCTTTAACTATCCAATAATCCTTAATTAATTATTAACTAATTGGGACTTAGTGATAAAGCACTGTCGTTGCCAAGCTGAGAAGCTTAGATATTTTCTAAAGGCAAATGGGGAGTCTTTGGAAGTTTTTGAACATGGGAATGACATAAACAGAACTATATTTCCAAAAGTTTTATTTGGCAGCAAAAAATATTAATAAATCCTGTATATGGGAATAACCATTGGGAACTATATTAGTTATCTATTGCTGCATAACAAATTATCCCAAAATTTAGCAGCACAAAACAAGCATTTGTTATCTCTCGGTTTCCATAGGTCAGAAGTCTGGGCAGAGTTATTGGCAGGATTTAGCTCTTCACAGGCTATTAGACTGGGAATATCAGGTCCTCAGTGGTCAGAGGCTTCTCTAACTTTTTTGCCACATGAGCCTTTCCATGGAACAGGCCATAACTTGGCAGCTGACTTCTATCAGAGCAAGCCAAGGAGAGAGCAGGAAAAGGGAAGCAATGTGGGAAACAGCATCTTTTTGTTACCTAATATGGGAAGTGATGTACCGTGAGCCTTTCCATGGAACAGGCCATAACTTGGCAGCTGACTTCTATCAGAGCAAGCCAAGGAGAGAGCAAGAAAAGGGAAGCAATGTGGGAAACAGCATCTTTTTGTTACCTAATATGGGAAGTGATGTACCATTATGTGTGCCATATTCTATTCATTGTGTTATATTCTATTCATTTCAACTGAGTTCCTAAGCCCAGTCCACACTCAGGGGGAGAGTATTCCACAAGCGTTTAAATGCTACCAGGCAGGGATCGTTGTAGGCCATTTTTGAGGTTATTTCAACCTAGCAAGCTGGAAGTAGTGAGGTATTGCTATAGCTGGTTCCTGTGGATATGGAGGTAGGGGAATGGCATGAAAATAAAGATAGAATTAGAATTGCCAGGACTTGCAAATAGATTGGTTGGGTAGGATAAATGGAAGAAAGGAGTCAAGCCCAGCTGGATGGGATTGCTGGGGAGCTACAGAAAGAGGAAACACATGAGGAGACAAAGATTTGGGAGAAATGTCAAATAATGAGAATGGGTTTTAGCAGACATAGAATTGAGGACTTCATGAGGTACAAAGCTGTCACCACCTATGCCCAGGATGTAATGGTCAAATCAACAGTATCAGTATGCCCATTACCACAAATTGTGATTATTCTCCATGTCCCCAACCCAATTAATCCCTGACCTTCCTCCCCCTTCCCACCCACTCCTGTAACCCTATGTATGCTCTCTCCCTCTGCAAATCCAATGCACCACTATGGTCTTTCTTTCCTTCCTTCTTTCTCTCTTGGCTCCCTCTTATGAGTGAAGACATGCAGTATTTTTCCCTCTGTGCCTAGCTTATTTCACTTAATATAATTTTCTCCAAGCTCATCCATGTTGCTGCAAATGGCAGAATTTCATTCTTTTTTATGGCAGAGTAGTATTCCATGCTGTGTATATAACACATTTTCTTATCCATTTGTTCATCGATGGACACTCAGGTTGGTTCCATACCTTGATTATTGCAAACAGAGCTGCAATGAGCATGGGAATGCAGGTATCCCTTTGACATGGTGTTTTCCATTCCTTTTGGTATATACCTAGAGGTGGGATTGCTAGATTGTATGGTAGGTCTATCTGTAGTTGTTTGAGAAATCTCCATACTGTTTTTCATAGTGGTTATACTAATTTACAGTCTCACCAACAGTGTAGGAGCATTCCCTTCTCTCTACATCCTCACCAGTATTTGTTTCTTTCTTTCTTTTTGATTATAACCAGTCTAAGTGTGGTTTTAATTTGTATTTCCCATTAGTGATGGCCATTTATATGTCTTCCTTCAAAAAAAGTGTTTATTCAGCTCCTTTGCCCATTTTTAAATTAGGTTATTTGGTTTTTTACTGTATATTTGCTTGAATTCCTTGTATATTCTGGATATTAATCCCTTGTCTGATGGATAGTTTGCAAATATTTTTCCCACTCTCTAGGTTGTCATTTCACTCTGTTGATTTTTTCCTTTGCTGTGCAGAAACGTGTAGTTCAATATAATACCATTTATTTATTTTTTCTTTTATCAATTTTGCTTCGAGGATCTTGTTCAAAAAGTCCTTGCCCAGTCCTACTTCCTGAAGTGTTTTCCCTATATTTTTCCTTAGTAGTTTTACAGTTTCAGATCTCATACTTAAATATTTAATCCATTTTGAGTTGATTTTGGTATAGCGAGAGATTCAGGTATAGCTTCATTCTTCTGCATATGGATATCCAATTTTCCCAGCACCGTTTATTGAGGAGGCATTCTTTTCCCCAATGTTTGTTTTTGTTGCCTTTGTCAAATATCAATTGACTGTAAGTCTGTGGGTTGATTTCTGGGTTCTCTATTCTGTTCCACTAGTCTGAGTGTCTATTTTTATGCCAGTACCATGCTGTTTTGGTTGCTATAGCTGTGTAGTATAATTTGAAATCAGGTAGTGTTATGCCTCCAGGTTTATTGTTTTTGCTCAGGATTGCTTTGGCTATTCAGTGTCTTTTGCTGTTCCGTGTGAATGTTAGGATTTTAAAATTTTGGCCACAAAACAAATCTTAATACATTTAGAAAGACTAAGATCATGGAAAAGACGTTCTCTGACCACAATAACAGAAGGAAATTTAGAAAATTTACATATGTGTGGAAATTAAACAACACTCTCATAAATAAACAATGGATAAAAAGAAAAATCACAGGAAAATTCGAGACTACTTTGAGATAAAAATAAAAGCACAACATATCAAAATTTATAAGATGCATAGCTCTTACAGTGCTTGGAGGAAAATTTATACTTATAAACACCTATATTAAAATTTTATTTAAATCTCAAATCAAAAATGTAAAATTATACCTTATGATGATAGAAAAAGAAGAGCAAATTAAACCAAAATTAAATATAAGTAGAAAATAACAAAGATTACAACAGAAATATATGAAATAGGGAATTAAAAAACAATATAAAAAATCGACAAAACCAAAAGTTGATACTTTAAAAAGATCAACAAAATTAGCCAACCTTTATCTAGACTGACCAAGAATAGAAGAGAGAAGACCACAATTACCAAAATGAGAAATAAAACAAAGGCCTTATTACATTGTCATTATGGTTTTTGTGATGGTTAGGTTTAGTCTCTTTCTTTTGCTCATTTGCATTTTTGTTCTACCAGTGGATTTGTTCTTTCTTGTGTATTCCTGGTAGTGATTATCATTTTTCAGATTCCAGATGCAAGACTTCCTTGAGGATTTCTTGCAGGGTTGGTCATGTGGTGATGAACTCATACAATTTTTGTCTGTCTGGAAAATTCACTATTTCTACCTCATTTCTGAAGGATAGCCTTGCTGGGTATAGTATTCTTGGCTGGAAGTTTTTTTTCTCTTAGTATTTTGAACATATTATCCCATTTTCTTCTGGCCTATACAGTTCCTGTTGAGAAGTCTGCTGTTAGCCTTATAGGGGGCTCCCTTATAGGTGACTTGACACTTTTCTCTTGCTTCTTTTAAGATTCTCTCTTTGTATTTGAGCTTTGCCAGTTTGACTATAATATGTCTTGGAGAAGATCTTTTTGGGTGAATCTGTTTGGGAATCTTTGAGCCTCCAGGATCTGAAGGTCCATATCCCTTCCATTATTATTTCTTTGAATATGTTTTCAATGCCTTTTCCTTTCTCCTTCCCTTCTGGAACACTCATGATTGAAATGTTTGTGTGCTTAATGAAATGTTAGCACTCTTAGATTTTCTTCATTTTTTAGAATTATTTTTTCCTTTCTTCTGTCTGCCTGGGTATTTTGAAAAGACTATCTTCAAGATCAGAAATTCTTTATTCTGCTTCTTCTAGCCTGCTGCTTAAGCTATTGGTTCTGTTTTTTTATTTCATTGAGTAAATCTTTCAGTTCCATGAGTTCTCCTGCATTCTTTTTTAAGGTATTAATCTCTTTGTAAATTTCCTCCTTCGTATCCTAGATTTTTTTCTTCTTGTTTCAGTTTCATTATGTCATCTGAGTTTTCTCATAACTCAGTGAGTTTCCTTAAGATTGTTGCTCAGAATTCCTTTTCAGTTATTTCAAGGATTTCTAGCTCTATAGGGCCTGGTATTTGAGAATTCCTGTATTCTTTTGGTGCTGTCATATTTTCTTGAGTTTTCATATTTCTAGTATCACTACATTGGTGTTGGGTCATCTGGTAGAGCAGTTGCTTCTTCTATTACTCTGAAGTAAACTTTGAGGTGAGAGATGTCCTCTTCTTTTTCCAGTTTCTGCTGGTGACTGTCCTTGTGTCAATGCAGTTGAGTGTCTGGTGGGCTGTCTGAATGGTGGCTGTCGCTGTTGCTGTGGTGTTGAGCTGCCTTTGTGGAAGCTGTTACTGTGGTGGTGGCTGTTGTGGGTCAATTGCATAGAAGTGTGCTCTCTTGCCTGCTTCTGGGTGGAGGGAGCTGCCCTCAGTTCCTTACTAGTATCCCAGGAGTGGTCTCTCACCTGCTTCTGGGTAGAGGGGCTGCCCTCAGCTCTCCCACATATTCTCAAAAGCAGGTATGAAAATACACCTTGTCAGCATCCCCTTACAACCATCAAATAACCCCACTTGAATCATGTTACTATGTTCACTTCACCAACTGCCATAAAGTTTACTTCTGCATATCTGTACAGCTCAAAATCATTTTGTTTATATAGGTTAATGTCTTAATTGTGTCCTTCAAATATCCTCCAAATGAGGGTACATAAACATTTAGACTTGGATGACACTAGCTTACTCCTCATGTACATTATTAATGTATTGCTTTTCCACTCTAAGTTCTACTCCAGTTTCTAGCAGGATTTTATTCTTAATAGTCTCTTCTTTTATTGTATAGAAAGACAGAGTAGTAAGGGCTGGGGAGGGAGAGGAGACTACATTTGAGGACCTGGGTTTGAATCCTAACTTTTTTTTTTTTAATTAGCCATATGAACTTTTGGGGATCTAGGTTTCCTATTCATAACAATTGTGGGGAGGGAGAGGAGACTACATTTGAGGACCTGGGTTTGAATCCTAACTTTTTTTTTTTTTAATTAGCCATATGAACTTTTGGGGATCTAGGTTTCCTATTCATAACAATTGGGACAGTATATTTCTGCCTTATTTCCCTATAGATGGAATGATCAAGAATTATAGAGGTAAAATTTGCCATCATCCTTGTCTTCCCTGTAGCAACTCAGAGGTCAGGACCTTATCACTGTGTTACCTACCTAAGTTCCCAGAGCAGAGTGTGCACTGTGAGAACTTGGTATTGCCAACAAACTGACATGATGGGTCCAATCAGTAGCCCTCCACATGCTGACAGGAAAGAAGGATATAACACAGATGACAGTCTCATCTTTACCACCATTTGGTCGATATTTCCCATATTGTTTCTAACTTCCTCCTATTTTAACATTTTCAAATAATTCTACTCAGTTAAGAGATGCACTGTGGGAAGACAGTAATAATGAAGTATTTAAAAGACTATTTGAGATAGAAATGGATGTTGATATAATTTTTTAAATTGTTGTACCATAAATCTATAGTACTGCAAAAATCACAAGCCTTGGAATTTCACATTAAATTTTGCTAAACATTTTTCCAGCAATATTGGTACTCATTTGCAGTTGATAATTACTAACATTAATTGAATGTTCAAACTGTGCTAGGCACTAACTGTTACATCTATCAACTTGTTCAGTCTTCACGACAATCCAGTCAGGTGGGTATTATGATCTCCTTTTACAGCTGAGAAAACTGAACCTTAGTCTTACCTTCTCGGAGACTGGAAAGTGATAGAACAGGGAATTGATAGTGAGGGAGCCTGACTGCAGAGCCCATGCTTCTAACCACTGTGCTAAATTTTAAGTTCCACATAGATGTTTTCAAAGTGTGATCTGCCAACTTCTCAGCCTCAGAATCACTTGCAAGTCTTAAAATACAGATTCTTAAGCTGTACTCCTGATCTACTGACTCAGAGGATATGGAAGTGCTCCCTAGAAGTCCCACCTAGGAACTTTAGGAAGGATTTCACAATATTCTAATGCATAAATTCAAGAACGACTGTATGAATTAATGCACAGCCTCAAACTGTACTCTGCTTGTAGGTGGTGGGTGATGCCGCTGGACAGGTCCTCCGTGGAGCACCTGATCTGGCTGCTTGTTGGTGTTGGGTGGGGGCACATATCAGGGCTTCCAGTCTAGCTGCCTGTGGGCACTGGGTGGGGCCGCTTGGTCAGTGTGCATTGGGGCACCCAGTCCAGCTGCCTGTGAGTGCTTTGGTGGGGCCACTGGGTCCACCAGGCTACAGGGTGCCTGGTCCAGCCACATGTGGGGGTTGGGTGGGACCACTAGGCAGTTCTGTTGTGAAGGAGCTGGTGCATTCACCTCTAGGTCTGTTGGCAAGAGTGCTAGGTGGGACCATTCAGGGTGGGCCAGCCAGGTTGCATCTCTGAAAAAGCTGGATGCACATTATTTCCACTGGCCCCAGGGTGTATTTGTTGTGAGAGGAATCAGTGAGCTTTTTTTCTCACTCAGGGACTTAGATGTACAAAACTTAGTTAGCTGGTGGGGCTGAGGGTGGGAGGGGAATGGAGTGTGGTCCACCTGAGGAGTGTCTGCCTGTTGGATCTCTGGGAAGAATGTGAAGGTGCATAAATTCAGCAGGACTAGGGTTGGCTTCCCAAGCTGACAGTCATAGCTACCATGAGCCTAGGCTTTAAACCACTGGGATCAGGGCATTGTAGCCTCTCCAGTGAGTGTGCTGGGTGGAGGGCAGAGCGTTAAGGCTGGGGAAACACTGTGGCTACTGGCCTCAGGGCAGGGTGCACTCCTATAACAGCTCTAGTTTCAAGATGGTGCCAATCTGTATTGGCTTGAGTCCTGAGTGTGGGGGGTGGGGAGTGCACCATTTGTGCTAATGTTCTAGGGGTTTAATTCACCACAGCAATCCCACCAGTTTCCCACTGTGCTCCCATACTCTCCCACCTACGATCCCATCAGAATTTAGCTGTGTGTTACAGGAAAGGGATGCTCCATCGAGGGCTTTCCCAGCAGCCCCACTTACTTCCTGTGAGGCTCAGGAGCCCTGCCCTTGGCAGCCCAGCACAGGAACCATGAAGGAAAGCACAATCTTGAGGCCCCGGCTGTCACCACCCCCGGCACCAGAGTGCTACCACCACAGCTGCTCTTCTCCCTGCACAGCAGCTGGTCCTCCACCAATGCCCAGCCTGGGTGCCACCATTCCCACCTCACACAAATCCAGATGTTCTCACACTTTGCAAGGCAGGAGGAAAGAAGAAAGCCAGAGAAGCAAGGACTCAGGAGACAATCCTCTGCCTACAGGGAAGAGGAAAGTGAAACCTCCCCTAGGATCTTCCATTCAAGATGAGAACCTTCAGCACACCCTGGTGCACCTCTGTGGGACACATGACACTAGCTAACATGCCAGCAGGTCTGCTCACTGCCAACGGTTGATATAAAACACATTCATAGGACCGGCCTGTGACTCACTTGGGAGAGTATGGTGCTGATAACACTAAGGCCATGGGTTCAGATCCCTATATAGAGATGGCTGGTTATCGCACTTTGGAGAGCGTGATGCTGACAACACCAAGTTGAGGATTAAGATCCCCTTACTGGTCATCTTTTAAAAAAAAAAAAATAAATAAAAACACATCTATANGCAGGAGGAAAGAAGAAAGCCAGAGAAGCAAGGACTCAGGAGACAATCCTCTGCCTACAGGGAAGAGGAAAGTGAAACCTCCCCTAGGATCTTCCATTCAAGATGAGAACCTTCAGCACACCCTGGTGCACCTCTGTGGGACACATGACACTAGCTAACATGCCAGCAGGTCTGCTCACTGCCAACGGTTGATATAAAATACATTCATAGGACCGGCCTGGCAGGAGGAAAGAAGAAAGCCAGAGAAGCAAGGACTCAGGAGACAATCCTCTGCCTACAGGAAAGAGGAAAGTGAAACCTCCCCTAGGATCTTCCATTCAAGATGAGAACCTTCAGCACACCCTGGTGCACCTCTGTCGGACACATGACACTAGCTAACATGCCAGCAGGTCTGCTCACTGCCAACGGTTGATATAAAACACATTCATAGGACCGGCCTGTGACTCACTTGGGAGAGTATGGTGCTGATAACACTAAGGCCATGGGTTCAGATCCCTATATAGAGATGGCTGGTTATCGCACTTTGGAGAGCGTGATGCTGACAACACCAAGTTGAGGATTAAGATCCCCTTACTGGTCATCTTTTAAAAAATAAATAAATAAATAAAAACACATCTATAGGAGGGAGTCTCTCTCCTCAAAAGCCACTCTGGAGTAATAAGAAGCAACTGCCCCAACAGATGACCAGACATCAATGTAGGGATATAGAAATATGAAAAAATAAGAAAATATGACACCACCAAAGGAATAAAATAATTCTGAAGTACCAGACCTCGAACAGCAGGAAACTTTTGAAATGACTAAAAAGGAATTCTGAACAACTATCTTAAGGAAACTCAATGAGACATGAGAAGACTCAGATAGATCAACAAAATGATAAAAGCAATTCAGGATATGAAGGAGGAACTTTATAAAGAGATAAATACCTTTAAAAAACAACAGAATTCATGGAACTGAAGGATTCACAACAAAATAAAAAATACAACTGAGAGCAGACTAGTGTAAACAGAAGGAAGAATTTCTGATCTCAAAGGCAGTCTTTCTGAAATAACCCAGGCAGACAAAAAAAAAAAAAAAAAAAAAAAAAAAGAAGAAGAAGAAGAAGAAAGAAAAGAAAAGAAAAAAGAATTTTAAAAAATGAAGAAAATCTACAAGATCAACCAGACAACTTTAGGTACACAAGCATCTGACTCATGGGAGTTCCAGAAGAGGAAGGAAAAGAGTCACTGAAAATGTACTCAATGAAATAATAGCAGAAAAAATCCCAAGTATTGGGAGAGATACGGACTTCCTGATCCCAGAGACTCAAAGATTGCCAGATTCTATCCAAGAGTTCCTCTGAGACACATTTTTGTCAAACTGACAAAAGTCAAAGACAAAAAGAGAATCCTAAAAGCAGCAAGAGAAAAGCATGAAGTCACCTATAAGGGAGCTCCCATCAGAAGAAACCTTACATGCCAGAAGAGAATGGTATGATATATTCAAAATACTGGATATATTCAAAATAAAACTGGATAGCCAAAGTAGAAAAAAACTTCCGGCCAAGAATACTATACCCCGCAAGGTTATCTTTCAGAAATGAAGGCAAAATAATGTATTTCTCAGACAAATGACTATGGGAGTTCACAACAACATAGCCAGCCCTATGAGAAATCCTAACAGGAGCCCTGCATCAGGAATCTAAAAAATAATAATCACCACCATGAATACACAAGATAGAACAAAACTCACTGGTAGAACAGATATGCAATCAAAAAAGGGAAAAACTATATTTTACCACTTAAAAAAAACCCAACAAACACTGAAGAAAAACAATAAAAGAAAAAGAAAGGAACAAAAGACACTTAAAACATCTATGAAAAAATCAATAAAATGGTAGAAGCAAGACAATATCTCTCAATATCAACCTTAAATATAAATGTATTTAATTCCCCACTCAAAAGACATAGGCTGGCTGAATGGATTAAAAAACAAGACCCAACTATATGCTATCTACAAGAAACTCAACTGTAAAGACTCACACAGACTAATAGTGAAGAGATGAGAAAAGATGTACTATGCAAGTGGGAACTGATAATAAGCAGGAGTAGCTATTCTTATATCAGATAAAATAGACCTTAAACCAAAAATTATTTAAAAAAGACAAAGAAGGTCATTATAAAATGATAAATGAATCTATTCAGCAAGAAGATATAACAATCATTACTGTATATGCACCCAACATTGGAGCACCCAGAAATATAAAGCAAACACTATTACAATGTAAAGAGAGATAGACTTCAATGCAATAATAGTTGGGGACCTTATACCTCTCTCTCCACACTGGACAGATCATATAGGCAACAAATCAACACAGAAACACAGGATTTAAACTATGCTTTAGACCAGTTAGATTTGCCAGACATTTACAGAACATTTCATCCAACGACTACAGAATATATATTTTTCTCATCAGCACATGGAACATTCTTCAGGATAGATAACACGTTAGACCACAAATCAATTATCAACAAATTTTTTAAAAAATTAAATCATTTCAAGTATCTTTCCAGACCCCAATGGATTAAAACTAGAAATCAATAACAAGCAAAACATTGGAAACTATACAAATATGTGTAAATTAAACAACATGCTCCTGAACAACCTATGGATCAAAGAAGAAATTAAACAAGAAATCAAAAAATACTCAAAACTAATGAAAATAAAGATACATAAGGCCAAAACCTATGGGATACTGCAAAAGCAATGCTAAAAGGAAAGTTTATTGCAATAAAGGCTTACGTAAAAAGAATAGAAAGATTTCAAATACACAACCTAACGTTACACCTCAAAGAACTAGAAAAACAAGAAAATCCAAGCTGAAAATTAGTAGATGGAAAGAAATAAATAAGATCAGAGAAGAACTAAATAAAACAGAGACCAAAAAAGATACAAAAGATCAACAAAACCAAAAGCTGGCTCTTTGAGAAGATACACAAAATAGACAAGCCTAATATTAGCTAGACTAACTTAAAAAAGAAGATAGAAGACCCAAATAACAAAACTTAGAAATGAAAAATGATACTTTACAACCAGTACCACAGAAATAAAAAGAATCATCAGAAACTATCATGAACAACTTTATACCTACAAGTCTGAAAACCTGGAGGAAATTGATAAATGTCCGGACACATACAAATTACCAAGACTGAATCAAGAAGACATAGAAAACCTCAATAGACCAATAACAAGTAAAGAGATTGAAGCAGTAATCAGCAGTCTTCCAACAACCAAAAAACCTCAGGACCAGATGGCTTTACTGCTGAATTCTACCAAATGATTAAAAAAGAATTAATACCAATTCTTTTCAAACTATACCAAAAAACTGAAACAGAGGCCATTCTCCTAAACTCATTGTAAGAGACCAGCATCACCCTGATACCAAAACCAAAGATAAAACAAAAAAAGAAAACTACAGGCCAATATCCCTGATGAACATGGATGCAAAAATCCTCAACAAAATATGTACAGACAGAATAAAGCAGCACATCAAAAAAATTATACACTGAGATCAGGGGGATTCATCTCAGGGATGTGAGGATGGTTCAACAAATGCAAAACAATAAATGTGATATCACAAATCAATAAACCAAGGACAAAAACCACATGATCATCTCAATAGTGCAGAAAAAGCATTAGACAAAATTCAACATCTCTTCGTGATAAAGACTCAACAAATTAGGTATAGAAGGAAAGTATCTCAATGCAATAAAAGCCATATGGGGTAAACCCATCACCAATATTATCCTGAATAGGGAAGAGCTGGAATATTTTTCTTTAAGAACAGCAACAAGACAAGGATACCCACTCTCAACACTTCTACTTAACGTAGTATCGGAAGTACTAGCCAGAGCAATCAGGCAAGAGAAAGAAACGGCATCCATACTGGGAAAGATGAAGTCAAACTATTCCTGTTTGCAGATGACATGATCCTATAAAAAGAAAAGCCTAAAGACTCTACCAAAACACTCATAGAGCTGATAAATGAATTCAGTAAAGTTGCAGGATACAAAATCAGTATGGAAAAATCAGTTGCCTTTTTAATATGCCAACAACAAACTAATAGAAAAAGAAATCAAGAAAGCAATCCCATTTACAATAGTCATTAAAAAAATAAATACCTAGCAATAAATTTAACCAAGGAGATAAGATTACTACAATGGGAAGCATAAATCACTCCTGAAAGAAATTAAAGAGGACATAACAAGATGGAAAGACATTCCATGTTCATGGATTGGAAGAATTAATACTGTCAAAATGTCCATACTACCCAAAGTGATCTCCAGATTCAATGCAATCCCCATCAAAATACCAATGACATTCTTCCTGAATGAATGAAAAAACAATCCTAACATTCATATGGAACAGCAAAAGACCTGAATAGCCAAAGCAATCCTGAGCAAAAACAAAGTTACACTTTTTTCATAATTTCAAGTCAGGAAGGCATTATACTTCCTGACTTCAAGTTTAGTACAAAGCTATAGTAAGCAAAACAGCATGGTCCTGGCATAAAAACAGATGCATGGACCAATGGAACAGAACAGAGAACCCAGAAATCAATCTATGTACTTACAGCAAACTGATGTTTGACAAAGGCACCAAGAACTTACATTGGGAAAAGGACAACCTCTTCAATAAATGGTGCTGATAAAACTGGATAGCCAAAGTAGAGAATGAAGTTAGATCCATGCCTCTTGCCATATTGCCAAAATCTCTCAAAACGGATTAAAGACTTAAACATAAGACCTGAAACTATAAAACTCCTAGAAGGAAACAGGGGAAACACTTCAGGATGTAGGACTGGGCAACGACTTTATGAATAAGATCCCAACAGCGCAGGCAACAAATGAAAAAATAAACAAATGGGACTACATCAAACTAAAGAGCTTCTGCACAGCAAAGGAAACAATTAACAGAGTGAAAAGACAACCTACAGAATGGGAGAAAATATTTGCAAACTATGTATCTGACAAGGGATTAATACCCAGAATATACAAGGAACTCAAGCAACTTAACAGTAAGAAAATCCAATTTAAAAATGTGCAAAGGAGTTGATAGACATTTCTCAAAGGAAGACATACAAATGTCCAACAGGTACATGAAAAAATGTTCAACATCACTGATCATCAGGGAAATGCATATCAAAACCCTGAGATATCTTCTTACTCCAGTTAGACTGGCTATGATAAAAAAGACAGAGACTAACCAAAGCTCACAAGGATGTGCAGAAAGGGAAACCCATCTTCACTGTTGGTGGGACTGTGAATTAGTACAGCCTCTATGGAAAACAGTATAGAGGTTTCTCAAACAACTACAGACACAACTGCCCTACAATCCAGCAATCCCACTACTCAGTATGTACTTAAAGTAATAAAAATCATCATGTTGAAGGGAAACCTGCACTCTCATATTTATCACAGCTCTATTTACAATAACCAAGATATGGAACCAAATTAAACATCCATCAATGGATGACTGAATAAAGAAAATGTGATGTATATGCTAATGGAATACTACTCAGCTGTAAAAAAGAATGAAATTCTGCCATTCACAGCAACATGGATGAACTTGGAGAAAATTATGTTAAGTGTAGTAAGCCAGGAGCAGAAAGAGAAATACCACATGACTTACTCACAAGTGGGAGCTAAGAAACAAACAAATAAATAAATAAACAAACAAACAAATGAAAAAGGAAGAAAAAAAAGAAACAAACAAAGAGACAAAGAAACAGCAAACACAATAATACGTTTAACTTCCAGAAGAAGAGAACAGTACTGTGGTTATTTGAGGGGGGGAAAGGGGAGGCACAGGGGAGTTAGGGACAAATTGGTTAATGGACACAAAGAAGAGTACATTTTGTTGTGATGAGTATGACAAATATATTTGATCATCACACATTGTACACAAATGTTGATAGTCAACTGTGTACCCCCAAAATATGTATAATCAATTATGTTTCAAGAAAAAAAGAAATATGAAATTAAAATAAAAATTACTATTTGTTATTTGAGGCTAACTACAGCTTTCTCACACATATTTACAGCTTTCTTCAATGTAATAAAATCTTGTGAAAAATTACCAATAAATATATGATAAATTCCCTGGGGGGAAAAATGGGAATTCACTAATCAATCTGAAAAAAAAAAAGAGTGGTAGGAAGGCCTAAAATAGATACAATAATAAGGAACATCTATATGAGGACAGATACTAGAATTTTTCAACCTAGAAGATACAGGTTGAAAGGAAATATTTAAATCTTTAATATTCTGTAGGATTCAAATAAGTTAAATTGTTCTTCTGTTGTCAGTGTGAATGCTTACATTCTAACAAAATTGGTCTTTGTGGATGTCTCACCTATATTTGGGTTATAAAAAATAGTATCCACATCAAGAAATAAATATATCTTTTTATTAATCATATGGAAATGGTGGGTTCAAAATATAAACAGATACATGCAAAGCCTGTAAAGATCACAGGTTTTGAGGAGGATGACATGAAAACTAATATTCCATCCTCTCATTAACCAGTCCTTAGTCTTAGTGTCTCAGACTGATACCCGCTGAGAACATTACTGTATTCTTGCAATATCCTTATCCAAATCGGCCTTCTAATTAGTCCTTGAACTTTTGCTCTTGTCCCCTTACAAACCTTTCTCCACAAGACAGCAGCGTGTTTATTTAAAACCATAAACCAAACTATCTCTCCTTTACCTGAATCGTTCAGTACCTTCTCATTGCCCTTGCCATAAAACACAGACCCCTTACGGTGACGTTTCAGGCCCTGTCACTTCCCAAACCTCATGCCCCTGCCTCCTTTCTCTTCCAGCAGCCTTCCGAACCCTTGCAGCTCATTCCCCTCCTTCAGGTTGCAGTCTAACTCTCACCTAAGGGCCTTCACTGAGAACCCCTTCAAAAGCCGTCTGCACAGATTAAGTGTAATTTGATTACATGGTTGATTTTTGCCACAGCGTTTATCATTATTTGAAATTATACATTTTTTCTTACTTGTTTATTATCTGTTTGTACCTCTAATGTGTAAATTTCGAGTGTCTTGTTCATCTTTTCACTCCCAACACTTAGCACAGTGCCTGACATATATAATTATTATTACTATTATTATTATAAACACTATTAGAGTAATGTATGAAACAAAATAGACAACTGAACTGCTGGATTTTTCATGGCAAATTTCCATAACCAGCACTATTCCAACTCTTCCTTCACTCTTTTCCTTCCTCCTCTGTCCCTTGCCCAACCTCTTCTCTCTCTCAATTTTTCTATGGCTTGAAATATTTAATATTTCAGCTTTATAATTTGCTGCTCACAGAGATAGTGCAAGGCAATTGTCTTCTGCTCTTAGCTCTTCACTAAAACACTAACTGCTGCCTCATCACCTGCCTCGGTCTCCCTTTCAGTACAGTGAGCATCCATTTTCCATTTGACAAAGACCTTTTGATGTGTTTAGCTCAATGGTGTTTTCCTGATTTGGACTATAATTAGTGTGTGGCAGAAAGTGCTAAGTGAGTGAAGAAAAGTGCCATGGTTGACAGCACTATTAATAGCAATTTGGGGAATTAAGACCCAAGGGAGTAAGACTGAAGTCCAATCTGAGAGCCTGACATCTGAGCTAGCCACGGACAACAAGCTTTCTGTAGTATTGCCCTGCAAACAATATTTACTGATTATTCTTCTTTCTTATTTGACCAAAGTGTAGGTTAATATGACCCTAATTAAAATAAGAGAAACAATAATACTTTATTTGTTAAATTGCTTTGTGTTAGATTTATTTTGATAAGTTTTTATTTTATTACTACTTTTGTGAAATTTATTATGTGTTTCCATTAAGATAAAAAGGATTTTTTTTACTTTTCATTCATATTTTTCCCACATAAATATTTTTTGCATAATGATTAAAATCTTAGAATAAAAATCAAGGTCTGAGAGAATACCTATTATGGCAGCTTTGAAATTTGAAAACAAAGAAAGTAAATATCAAGAAAAGACCTTTTATTTTTAATGAAACTGTATTTATAAAGCATTAAAAAAGTATACCCTATGTTTATTTGGCAGACTTTACTTATTTATACCAGGATTTGTTAATCACTTATTAATTATATTGAGTACACATACAAAATTGCATATCCACAATTCTGAAGTCTAGTGGTCTGAAAACCAAAAAAATTTTTATTTGTTTTTGTGAAAAACTCATTTGGCAACAAAATGTAGCCTAAACTGATGGAAGGCTGATAATTATTTATCTCACTGAGTGTGAACAGCCATACATTTTACTAAAGATATATTAAGGTGCTTGATTTTGGATTGTTGTCCCAGCCAACATTGGGAGTGTCAGTAAAAAAGAGTGTGTGCACTTCACTGTCTGTAAAAGAATGTGAAAAGTATGAATTCAGCAATACATGCAACATGTGATCCCAAGGTTTTCAAATGGGGATCGAGGACCTGTATCATAAAATCATAAATAAGTGTTCGAGTTGGAAGTTATCTAAGAGATAATATACTCCAACCTTTTCATTTTATGAATGAGGACTCAGTCCAGAAAAGTGCAGTGACCTGCCAAAGGTCTTACTACTCGGTTAGTAGCACAGATAGAAATAGACTCCAGTCCCAAGGTGCTCAAATCCCGGCTCCATCTACTCAAAGCCCTTTGAAGAGCTCTTCCTCGGGGGCTGGGATTTCTAAACAGATGAAATATGCATAAGTGTGCCCTCTCTCAAGACTTGCTGTGTCAGTGCAGAAGTACACACAAAATTGAAACAATGTTCCTCTTCTCTTCCCAAATTAATCTCTATAAAACTATTCCACTAATCTGCACAAGGGCAATCACCATCACAATCTTCCCTGGCTTGTCAGGAACTAACAAAAAAAATAAAAAGGCAAAGTTTTTGATCTTACCCTTTAATTTAACTTCATCTTTTGACCAGTTTCTATTAAAAATACTTCAGAATGAGTATTCGTTTTCACAAGTAATTTTAAGTAGTTTCTCCTATGTGCCTAGGATTATGAAAGGACTAAATCAACAATTTTCAACTAGGAGCAAGTTTGCCCTTTAGGGAATATTTGGCAATGAGTGGAGACATATTTAGTTGTCACAACTTGGGGTGTGTTATTGGCATTTACTAGGTATGTTACTCAACAAACCAAAGTGCAAAAGACAACCCTGGCCCAAAAGATCAATAATGCTAAGACTGAAAAACTCCAGGACTAAATACAGGGGATCTCAAAAAGTTTGTGGAAAGGTAGAATTAAAAGATAAAAATAAAAAATATAAATTTTATTTCTCAACATTAGCTCCATCAAGTTCAAGACACTTTTGTAAGCAATGAGACCAGCCATTTAGTCCAACCCTAAAAATCGAGTGTCCTGGAAATTTAACCATGTCACTGCAGACTCTTTTTTACATTATTAACTGAAGGAAAATGGTTCCCTTTAAAGATTTTTTAAGATTAGAAAACAAAAAGGAGTCATAAGGAGCTAAATCAGGATTTTAAATTGGATGCCTAACGATTTTCCATCAAAACTCTGGAAAAACTGCCCTTGTTTGATGAGAGGAATGAGCAGGAGCATTGTCATGGTGGAGAAGGACTCTCTGGTGAAGGTTTTCTGGGCATTTTTCTGCTAACGCTCTGGCTAACTTTCTCAAAACACTCTTATAATAAGCAGATGTTATTGTTCGTTGGCCTTCCAGAAAGTGAACAAGCAAAATGCCTTCAGCATCCCAAAGAAATGTTGCCATGACTTTTGCTCTTCACTGGTGTGCTTTTGCTTTGACAGGACAATTTCCACCTCTTGGTAGCCATGGCTTTGACTGTGCTTTGTCTTCAGGATCATACTGGTAGAGCCATCTCTTGTCACATTTCTTTGAAGAAATGTTTCAGGATCTTGATCCCACCTGTTTAAAATTTTCATTGAAAGCTCTGCTCTTGTCTGTAGCTGATCTGGGTGCAACAGTTTTGCCACCCATCAAATGGAAAGTGTGTTCAACTGTAATTTTTTAGTTAGAATAGTGTTAGCTGAACCAGTTGAGATGTCTATAATGTTGGCTATTGTTTCTGCCATTAGTCATTGCTCCTCTTCAATTAGGGCATGAACAAGATTAACTTTTTCCTCTCAAACTGATGTGGATGGTCTGCCGCTGTGGGTATCGTCTTCTACATCATCTGGTCCTTCCTTAAAAAAAAGTTATCCATTTGTAAACTATGATTTCCTTGGGGCATTGTCCCCACAAACTTCTCATAAAGCATCAGTGATTGCACCATTTTTCAATACAAGCTTCACCATCAATTTGTTTGTCCTTGCTTCAATTTTAGTGGAATTCATATTGCTCTGATAGGGGATCTTTTTTTTAACTGGTGCATTATCTCTCTTAGTACCTCAAATTAGAGCCTGTTTAGACATGTTATAACAAGTTAGCCTGAGTTTATTTTGCTGCAAAAAATAATTTGCAATCCATGCATAGCACTTGTGGCCTCAGTTTCCTTATCTTTTAAATGGGGCTATTGACTACTAACCTCATTATTTCATTGGGCTGCTGTGAACGTCAATGCAATAGTGTTTGTGAAAATACGCTGTGAACGGTAAAGCGTTATATAACTATAAAGCAACAGTACCAATATTCTTTACAACACAACTTTTTAGCAAATATAAATGGTTGCATTCCACATTTACCAACCTAGCACTGGGCTTGCAGAAGTGTCCACCCTGATCTCAGTGAACAACATCGTCATCCAAGCCAGGAACCCTACACCATCCTTGATACCTTTTTTTTTCTCTCACTCTCCAATCAGTCACTGAGTCCTGGGCAGTCTACATTTTTTTTCTTTTTGAAAGGGATGAAATACAGGAACAGAAATCCAAGTGAACATTTCACCTGGGCACTCGTTGATGAATCTAATATTGAATCACCAGCTAATACTGTAACACTCTTTAATTACTCTATGTTGTATTCTTGCTCTCCTTCCATCTTGCCCTTCTATCCCTCAAGTTTTCTTCCCTTTTCTTTGAAAGTAAATATCTTCCTGCAGGCTCAGTACCAAGTCCATTGTTTCCTGATTCTTTACCACTTTGTTTTTGGATATAAATGGATGCAAAGACAAGTGGATAGTTGTTTCCAGAGTGGGAATCAGGATGCAAGAAAAGGCATGCGAAGTCATCAGCTGAGGTCTAGCGGAGGAACTCAGATGGTTTTACTTTGCCTGAATTCCCTCTAGTTCCTTAAGTTCCCCAAACTAGAATCTTTGAGGATCTCTGGGGTATCTTTCTGGAAAACATGAACTAATTGGCCAAAATGGGAATGTCTTCTGTATAAATAGGGGATACCACAATTTACAACTTGTGTGGAGTATTTTGCTTTATATATACTTAGCATATGAACTCCTGTTTATATCAAAGGTTTAATATGGCTTAATTATTCGCTCTCTAAAAGATGTTTTGTTTATGAAATTAATCCCAATACTATAATAGAGACCCTCTCAGTGCAATTAAAATACATTTTGATTTATAAACAAATGTTTTAAAGATATATCTCTTCTGATATGTCAAGTGATGTATATGGGGTAGAAGGGAAAGGAAAAGAGGGAATCCCTGTATTGATGGATTGTACAGATGCACATATTGAAAAAGAGGAGGAAAATGGCTTCTTTCAAAAACTGATTGACAGAAATCAGTTCATAGAACCAAATTCAGTTTTTAAATCCATTGTCTCTTTGTTGCATACAGCTTACAATTCTCTTACTATGGTTTAATATGGATATAAATAAATGTTGTAAAATGATTTATTTTTATATTCTTTCCCTTGATGTTTTGACCTGTATGGTAGTAAGTATAAAATCTCAGCACACAGAAGTTCTTAAATGAAATGTTCTTCACAAATTCCCAGTATCACTCCATGGAATATAAATGGGTATGCTACAACCAAATTGTTACTACTGGCTAGGTATTTAAAAAGACTTCAATATTTTTCCCCTGTGACACTCAGAAGAATTGGATTTCTTCCATAACACATGCATTTTTCTTATTACACAGGGCCGTGCATGTTCTGATTTGATCATTGCCATAAGGCAGAAGAGAACAATCTCACCTGGCTGTAGCACTGGGCTCAGCCATCATGCCCACCATCCCACAAAGCCAGACTGGAAACTTTCTTCTAACATTAACACGAGGTTGCCGTTCTCTTCCCAAACCATACTTTTCCTCAGCTCTGGCTTTCTTCGTGTATAGACACCAAAAAGTCTCCTGGTGGTGAGGATAATTGAGGAGCAGGGAAATGAAAACAATCTAGATAGATCTCATTTTTACAAACTGTTAGGAAATCTAGGTTTGCTTGTATATTCTAAACTCTAACACAGTATTAACTAGATTATCCTTTTGGATTTGTGTTTCATTTCCTAGGGCCTCATATGTCACCAGTTTCATTTCTGATGTTAATGCTTATGGGTTTGCACTGATAGCACTATTGGACAGCTTTCTGCTAATTTATATGTAGGCTTACTCCGTAAAAGCACATACCAGAATTAAATTTGCCCCTTTAACAGTTCAATAGACTTTCCAGGAAAAACCTCTTTCTGACCCAGGAAAAGCCCATTCTCTATTCTTTCTTTCATTGAGCTCCATCTAATGGCACTCGCATGCTTTTCAACAGGCAGGAAAATTTCACAGCTTCCAGGTAAAGGGTGAACTCTCCCAAGGATCTAAAGGGAGCTGAGTTTGGGCTTTCTTAGTAACAGTAGTAGATTTTGGTTATCATTTGCTACATCAGGATTTTATCTGTTGGATTGATATCAGTTTGGGGCACAGAGAAAGTCAATGAAAAAGAAAGCATATGCTTTTATTTAATCATATCACAAAGCAACATACCCCTGATGCACAACTCCAAGCCACATTTGGCAGGCGTTGGAGCAATCCAGCTGTTCTACATGCCAAGTTAGATAAGAAAATAGCAGGCTTGAGATTGAAGACTGCAGGAGGCCTCTATAGAAGCCCCTTTACTGCATTGCTTTATAATAATGAGGCAATATGGCACAATGGTGAGCATGCATTTTGAGATGGAAACAGCAAGAGCAAAGATATAATGCCTCACTGGCCACTATACTGCTCATAAGAGTGGAGAGACCCACAGTAACAGTTCCAAGTAGCTGCTGGATGCATGCTCTGCTGAGTCACTGACCTTGGCAAGACATGTTGGCCCGGACCTGGTAGGCAGGTGAAAGACGGAGAAAAAAACTGCTCTTTAAACTGGGCTGCTCTTTAAGTTCTTTAAAGTGTGTCCCTTTTATAAGACTTGCTTTTTACTTTAGTCCATCCTTTTTCTTTTCTATGTTTCTTATATTTGAGCTATTGAGACAGTACTGTAGGCACATTTATTTATAAATGTCTTGAGTAATGACAAATGTATCAACCTCCAGGGAGAAGGAGTTTCTTCCTTTGGCTCTTTCTTCCCTGCCACTTTCCCTTCCCTCCAAACATATAGTACATGCATGCACAAACACACACACACACACTCAACTGCCTGGGAGTGTTTGCAGTTTCTCCCCAGAAATACTGGTTTGGAGAAATTAAAGAATCCAATACAGTAAGTGAGATAATACAGAAAAAATGAGCAGGACCCTGTCCTAGGCACCCCAGTCCCATATCTGTGACTAAAGCTGTAATCCTTGCACTCAGCATGAACTCAGGCTGCCTTTGAGGTGGGCTCTGCCAGGAAACATTGCCGGCTTCCACCTTGTGCCCTTACACCAACTTGCTTAATTGGAAAGATTTTCTATCCTTTGAGTGGGTCAATAAACATTTCCGCTGAAAGGCTGTGATAGGTGGGAATGATACATCCGGAAGCAGCTGTTTGAGTTCCAGAACACCCATCAGGCCAGCTGGAGGTCCCTTTACTATCTCTCTGTTATCAACATGAGGTTGTTCCCTATGGAGAATCCTGGCTTCTCAAAAGCATTGCATTTCAAGTGTCTTACTATATTTACCCACGACCAGTGGGAATGACTTTGCTTTTCCAGTCAAAGGTGAATGATGTTCACAATGCCTTGTACATAAAAGATTATCTAGGGGCTGAGATGGCTCTAAAACAGAGGCAAAACATGCAGTAATATATCTCCTTTCAATTCACCTATCATTGCTGTCCTTCCTTCCCAAACCAAATACTCTTTGAAAACCTCCTCTGCTCCTCTTCTTTAATATCTCCTCTTTTGTCCATAATTCATTTGCTAATAAGGAAATGCTTGTCCTAGACTGCCTTCTCCTAAAAGGCAGTAGAATGTCAGTGTCTGTAAGGAATTCAGGATTTAGAGAGATAGAAAAGGACTTCTGAGCCCTCCCATAATGATCACATGGCCTCCCCTGGAAGTGCCAGATTGTTGTCCAGGAGGAGTTTCACAGCACTGTGGGAGCTGATCCTTCATTTATAATTCCTCTTCTTTACCCGTCCACAGAACACAGGTGCCCAAAGGATTCATTAGCAGGCAAACTCCCCTACAACAAACACCCACACTATTATCTTAGGCCTAATGGTAATAATATGGACCCATAATCCTCTTCCTTCCCTAAAACAGGGGAAGGTGTATTTCCTCAATTCTTCTCATTCATCCACCCACTGAGAAGATTTCAAATTGGTCTACAAATAAAAGGCTCAGGATACGAGGTGTCAACATATAAGCCCTGTCATTCCTCTGACAGATAACTGCCACACTTCAACAGTGCTTGGGGGCTGTCTATGCTATATTGTCAGATATTCACTCAGCTGCAAGTAACAGAGAATTGTCCCAAGAATGGCTGAAATTCATGAGGGTTATTTCCAGAAACCCACAGTTTCTTTTTTTTTTTTATCCACAACAATGTCTCTTCGCAATTGTGTCATCCCTCCAACTCTGAGACAGTCTAGGAAGTTGTTACCTTGAACAAAAATAATAAGGAAGACACATTGTTACCCTAAACAAAATTAATAAGGAAGTTGGAGGAAGGGGATAGGATTTTGGGTAGGGAAATAGTAGGGACTGCTTAGATTCTAGCATTTATTGTGCTTGGCAAATAGTAAATGACACACACTTATTGAGTGAGGCCCAAAAATGTTCAGACAAAGCACAATCGATGTAGAAGCACTTATCCTAAAATAGCAAGCCCTTTTCAGATGTTGTTCATATATGTGCCTGAGCAAGAATACCCAAGAAGATGCTGTGGTCATGGAGATAAGCATACGAGGCAAAGGCTTGACTGGATTCTTTGTCATCCTTGCCCCACTCTATGAAACAGAGAATGAGAAAGAGAGAAAACCCAGAATAAGGTCCTTAATATGCTTCTAGCCATTCTTGTAGTAGTATGGCAGTTCTCAGAGTTGCAGGACCTTGACATCAGCCCTTCTCTCAACAATTTTTCTGAAATCCAAGGACAATGGTCCTCATCATGTTCTGGATCTGAGACTGTTTTTCTAGCTTCATAGGAAATTAACCTCCAAAAAGCATATCACTCATTATCATTGTCTTGGAATAGACTTTATTATTTAGCACCTTGATCACAGATGAGTTTTCATATAACAGAGGTGTTAACTTCAATAGAGACTTGACAATTCAACTAGACAAGGATTATGATTGATAGTCAACTCTGTACTCCATAAATATGCATAAATAAAAATAATAAAAAATAAACAAACAAGGATTATGATGCACCAACTGTGACCCAGGAACTGGGCTGGACCCTGAGAATATGGAGGAACCATACATTGCTTCTCTCCTCAAGAAGTTTATTATCCAGTGGTGCAAGACATTTCTGATATGGTCAGTGCTATCATGGAGGGCAAGCCTGTTGCTGTAGGGTACTTCTGGAACTAAATCCATCTAGGGAAGCATTCTCAAAGTTGTTAAAGGTATCTGAGTAGGTCTTGGCATTCAGTAGGACTTTATCAAGTAGAGGGAGGTAGTTGAAAAATTTATCCTTTTGCATTTGATTCATATTAAAATAATTACATTAACACTAGGCAAGAAAGAAATTAAGCTAAGCATGAAAGAAATCAGTGTTCATGAGAGTGGTTTGAATTTGAATTAAAATCATACTTTTGGAGAAAGTTACTAAACCTGTTCTAAGTTACAGTCATCAAGCACATCACTGCAGTCTTAAGGTACGTGAAAAGGACTAGTAGGGATTTTACAGACTAATTAAACTTTCCAAAGACCAAAGAGTGTATAAACACTCTTTCCCCCGATCTTTCTCTTCCTTTGATAGAGAAAATTGGAAGTCACAGGCAACCTTTTCATAACTTTGTAATTGTGGGTTGGGAATTGCCATTTGGCTCACTGGAGAATAAAACTAAGAATTCTCAGATGGTAGCCTTACCTAAATGATTTCAAAGTATTTAAAAGAATCTTTAAAAATTAGTTAATTACCTAGCTATTTTCTGCAGTAATGAAAAATACTCAGATGTGTATAGAACTCAAATTTGGAAAGTTGGAAAGAAGGTAAAAAGCATTGTGACAAAACCCTCAGATCGAAGCTTTGCTCCTGCTAGAAAGAAACAGCTGCTTCTCTGACAGCCTGAGAAGCAATTCGTGTCCCCTCTAACCTCTACTCTAGTCTCTTTTCCCTGACTAATATCAGGGGAGCAGACATAATCTAGCTCAGAGGTTACATGGAAGTTGATGTTACAGAAGACCAAATATCCAAAACTGCAGTCAATCAAAGTATGTGGTATAGTTGTAGATGACTGACTAAACTGGACCTTAAATGATGGTGCTGATGAGATACCTTGGCAATATGTGTACAATAGTCAGATATTTTTTTCCCTCCTAGATACTCTGTGTTGCTGTTTATTTTTTAAACTTCCATTAGCTTGGAAGTCTCAAAGTTCTTTTCGTTTGTTTGTTTTTCAAAGCTCTGGTGTGTGTTCCACAAGAGGCATCTGAACTTAGCATGTCTTTGTCTTGAGAGAGTGTGCTTACTATATGTCTTAGTTTGTTTCATGTTGCTATAATAGGATACCACAAGCTGAGCAATTTATAAAGAAAAGAAATTTATTTCTCAGAGTTCTGGAGGCTGGAAAGTCCAATATCAAGGTGACAGCATCTGGTTAGGGCTTTCTTGCTGCATCATACCATGGTGGAAGACAGAAGAGCAAGTGAGAGTAAGAGCAAGGGACAGAGAGGGTCAAACTTGCTTTTTTAACAACCCACCCTTGTGATTACAAATTCACTCCCATGATGACATTAATCTGTTCATGAGAGCAGAGCCCTCATAGCCTAATCACCACTTAAGGTCACACCTCTTAATACCATTACAATGGCCATTAAATTTCAATATAAGTTTTGGAGGGAACATTCAAACCACAGCAGTATGTTTTACAGCATATTTGCTATAGCGTTAGTATGTTTTAGTTGTGGCTGAAACCGAGCATGGCAAGATTGCCTATTTTATTTTGTTCTTTCTCTTGCACTGCTTTTTGCCTTTTCACAGGAAATTTACACACAAGCCAGGCTGATGGTTGGTTCTGTAATGAGAGTAGCTCACATTCTCTTCTGGGAATGTGGGAAATGGAGCAATCCCAGTCTTTCTCAAAACCAGTCAGGCATTTGCACATAAACTGCAACCAACTATGGT
>NW_007729533.1:11946-12275 GCF_000696425.1 Galeopterus variegatus | reverse complement strand
CAATCCCAGTCTTTCTCAAAACCAGTCAGGCATTTGCACATAAACTGCAACCAACTATGGTAAGAAAGTTAAGACAGAAAGGACTTCACAGTATAATGGGCTGAAGTTGCAGCCTTGACCTTTTAACTGGAATCACTGAAATGTCCTAACTTTCCCTAGCTGATGCTTTATCAAAAACTAATCTATCACAGGTGTGACAAATTCAGGATCACAGCCTTCCTCGGCCCTCTCCAGCAGTTCCTCCCATGAAGTCCCCCACTCTGTGGCTGTTCAGGAGCTGGATGACAGATGGGGAAGCAGAAATCCTTCTCAACAAGAGCCATTTCTTC
>NW_007729533.1:9859-11638 GCF_000696425.1 Galeopterus variegatus | reverse complement strand
AAAAAAATTTAATACCTCAAAAATAATGTAATTTCAGTCACTTTAAAAACCAGCTAATTCTGAGACATTCAAATATTTGTTTGCTACAGAGGAGAGCTCTTGAATAGAAACATTTTGTGTGATTTTGTTTGTTTGCTTATGTTTGAGAATCAAATATAGATCAAATCAAACAATAATCAACCAATTAGCAGATTGTACCATGTTGCTGTAACCTAGGGTCCAGGGTCTCCTAAACACCCAGGTGCTCACTGCTGCTAAAAAGTTGGCAACAGGAAGTGAACCAGTCATAACCCCTTGTTCTGAGTTCCTGCTGTTGTAGGAGGTGACAGGAAGTTATGAATCATGAATATTCCTGTCCTCAAATATACCTGTTGAAATTGAAAGATAGGCCCCAAAGATGAACTTGCCTCATTTCAATACTAAAATCTCTGCTCAAAGAGGAGCTGGGACTTCCACAATCAACCTGGCCCTATTTTACGTCATGGGTCAACTACCATGGGGAAGTCTCAATTCTCCACCTATGGACAGCAGCCTGTACTAGCTGAAGGCTCAAGGTTTTCCCTTCTGGATGTCCCACTGTTGCCCAAAGGCCATGTTCCTTCCTGGCCCAAATGCAAATTTGTCTTCAGAACCAACCAAGTAGTGCCACAGTCAACTAATCCAAATTGAACAAGCTTGTATCCTTCATTTACATGAGAGGATCTCAAGGATAATTTGGGCAAGAAGTTAGGTGGGAACTTTGGCTGTATAAGACAACCCCTTTCCCTTGTTTGGGGAGACACTGCTTTGGGAGTGATCCGCAGTGTTCTCTATACTTGTCAGTAATAAAGCTTTTTCCTCCTACCCTGGTCTTGAATGTTTTGTGCTCTCCAAGAGACAGACCCCCATAGTCCGGTAACATTGCTACTTTATTTCAAGTTAATTATTCATTTAAATTAGGATGTTTTCATCTTTAGGAGGTATATTAGCTTGTGAGGGCTGCCATTAAAAAGTGGGTGATTTAAACAACAACAGTTTATTTTTTCACAATTCTAGAGGCTAGAAGTCCAAAATCAAGTTGTCAGCAAGGTTGGTTTCTTCTTAAGCCTGTCTGTAGGCTTAGGCCATTTTCTTAGGCCATTTTCTCCCTGTATCTTCACATTGTCTTCCCTCTGTCCTAGTCTGTGTACTAACCTCTTCTTATTAGGTCATCTTGGATTAGGGCTCACTGTAATGACCTCATTTTAACTTAATTACCTCTTTAAAGACCCTTTCTCCAAATATATCCACATTCTGAGGTTAAGATTTGCCTTGGAGTGAATGTGTCTCCAAATTTGACACCCACTGTAACAGAGTTAAGAGGGTGGGAAATCTATTATGATAATTGAAAGGTGGGGCCTTGAAGAGGTTGATTAGATTCTGAGGAACATGCCCTAATGAATGGTTTAATAATGGTGGTCACCAGTATGGTTCTGAAGGCTTTAAAAGGAGAGCACATGAGAGTCTCTCTCTCTCCTCACTGCCTTTCTGCCATGTGAGATCCCTGTGTTACAGCCAAGGAAGACCCTCACCAGATATGTTCCCTGGACTTCCCAGTCTCTGAAACCATAAGCAATTCAACATATGAATTAAGGTGGGGGTGGGGGGACCCAAATTAGCCCCCAAATGGTCAGGAGTTGATTAATAACTGGCAGCTTTCCTAATTTTTGTCCCTGCTTTCAACTTAGGACCAACCAGAGAAAGTCAGATAAACACCCCTCACCAGTCATATCGGATGCCACAATTCTGGTTAGCCAGTCC
>NW_007729533.1:6043-8380 GCF_000696425.1 Galeopterus variegatus | reverse complement strand
CAAGTAATCTTCATTTGTCATTTATTTCTTATTTACTGAGCACCTTGTGCCTTTTAAGGCACTGTATGATTATCTATCTTGTATAGATAGTCTGATTTCCAAAGCAAAATTGTTATGCTTAAATCCCCAATTACCTCACTGTAAACTAATCAATAGATGAGTGCTCAGAAAAAGAAACAATTTTAATATCAAAAGACCACTAGGCTCAAGAACAGCAGTTTTAAGATCTAATCCTCATGGTCTATGGGTATGCGACTCACAACTAATCCAGAATGCTAGAGAAATGAGTTTCAGAGGCAAAGGAAAGTCACAAGGCTCTGTCTTAATCTCACAGACTATACCTTAAAAGCCACCAGGTTCTCTTAATTTTGGGCTCTATAGTCACTAAACAAGGCACCGGTCATTTTTTCCAAACAGTTTTTCTAATGTAAAATACAACTTGGAACCTGATTGACATGAGTTCGGTCTTCTTGACAGCAGTGTTTCTCCTAGTGAGCTGACAAGTGGCATCCTGATGTACAAATTCATATCTCTTGACTATGATTTGCTGTCCCAAGATCCGCTCAAATGTGAAGGAAATAACTTGATCAGCCTAGAGTAGACATCCCTTTCCTATCTTTCTTTGGTGCTGAGTATACATGTTAGAGCATACAGTAAATATGAATGACAATAGTCAGTAACTCATTTCTGATAGCAATTGGGATTGTGAGTGTCCAAGGAAGACCCAAATCGAGCAGATCTAAGAACAAAGACTGGGCTGAGGTGCTCTGCTATGAGAAACACGATGGGTCACACACTCAGAGCACAGGGCAGGGAAGGGGCCTGTGTGTGCTACAGCTATGGAGAGGTGTACAGACCTGGGAAGTAAGAAAGGGGATGGAAAATGACTGAAAGTTGAGGAAAGAGAGTTCCATTTTCAAAAGCCCACATCCAGGGGCTGAGNAAAGTCAGATAAACACCCCTCACCAGTCATATCGGATGCCACAATTCTGGTTAGCCAGTCCTGCAGCTTCGCCATGCCGACCGACAGCCTCCAGTCAAGGCATACCCAAAGCCTTCCCTTTTTTTCTCTAGAAAACTCTCCCATTCTTCTGCCTGTCTTTGAGTTTCTATCAAATCTCAAGTGATGGTAGCAGACTCTCTTTCTATAGCAAGCTCAGAATAAACAGCCTTTCCTTGTTCTCATTTGGTGGGTCTTGGTTTATTTCCACAGTCCATCCACAGGGCCATCATTCGCTTTCCCCTCCAGTGCTCCACCATTTTGGTGACTCAGCACTTTGCCTCTACTGCTCTTGCCTCTCCTGCTGCCACTGAAAACAGATATGTCATCCTTGTGGTCTCAAGGCTTCTGTTTGGTGCCTTATTTCTGGATCCTTCAGATTCTCTTCTCCACTACCTGCATTTCTCTTTGACTTAAACTGCCTGAGAGAGAGAGAATTCATTGAGTGCCTAGGGAGCATCCTTCTTATGTGTCGTTTTGGCTCCAGCCAATTTATAAACAGCTGGCCAGGTTATAGATGGCTGCCTTTGGCTCAAGGGCCTGTCCTTGGGACATTAGCTGTGCTCATGGTAACACTGTCATGTGGTTCAAAGCATGGCAGCTTATGCATAAGGGATCATTCCATTCAAAAGGGGGCTGTGGTTATGGCTTCACCTCAGAATGTATACAGAATGTATATAGACTGTATATTTATAAAATTGGACAATAGCAATATCCTTAACAAGGGCTATGTCTGAAAAAGACATTTGATCCTTACAGAAAAGATATACATATAATAATTATATATATCTTAGAGATATATATATATCTCTTAGATATATATAATTATATTTATTCAAGAGCTAACCAGCCCTTGAAAAGATATATTTAATCTGTATTTGAACGCATGAAGCACATGTGGCAAACCACCTATGTATTCTCCTCTACTTTTCTTGTTTTCAACTGCTCATTTTCCTTCTATAACTGGAAAAAAGAAGTTTTAAGTGTTCAGTTTGATTTGGCAGATTTTTATTCCTGTCATGTTACTACTGGGCTTTCTTGAACAGAAAGTCACACAAATTAGATTCCAAATGAACAATGTAGCATTCTCTTACTTTGTTGCATGGTCCCTTGCTTATTAGTCAGTCCAATAAATGATTTATAAGTTGTTATTCATTTATAATTCCATAAACTACTTTCTTCTCAAAAGAATGTGAAACAAAGAATGGCTACTTCCAATTCCATTTATTAAAAAGTTCCTCAGGGATATTTAGTTAGTTTTGAATTACTTGTAATACAAGTAATCTTCATTTGTCATTTATTTCTTATTTACTGAGCACCTTGTGCCTTTTAAGGCA
>NW_007729533.1:0-4134 GCF_000696425.1 Galeopterus variegatus | reverse complement strand
CTGTCATCCGCACAAGTCACACACTGCACCTCTCAACCCATCCTCACTGCCACAGAAGTAGGAAAATCACTCTTAGTTCACCCGAGCAGGGTGCGTCTTTGACTCTAGAGTAGAATTGGATGGCACAGAAAGCAGAGGTCTTCTCCTAATGATTAAACCCAATCACATGTACATCCTCTGGAAAAGCTTACCCCACCTTGGTTCCTTCTCCTTGATGCCACCCTGTCTGTGCCTGCCAGATTAAATTAAATAGATTTGGATGAGCACTGCTAAAAATATGGTGACTGACTCATCCACAGTTGCTTCAAAATATCATTTCCAGGTATGGATCCCAAGGTCATGTCTCAGGGTCCCAGCCTGCTCAGGCACTGTGTCCTGACTTCTGGCCTGCCCACAGCTCCCCTGGGAGACAGGCCATTTCTCAACGTGTCCTCAGGCTTTCTATCTTGAGCCATCACCATTTCCATTTATGGGGAGCCCTGTGACATTGGGGCTCTCATCCATTTTTCTCCAATTTGAATGATTTACTTGACACATATTTACAAGCTAGCGAGATGTTAAGGTTCATTTTACCCTTAAAACAAGCTTCCTCAGCTACTATCCCAAGTTAATGTCAAGGCCAATCTTATTACTTATCTGTCTTTGATGACAGATTCCATCTATACCTGTTTCAAATCTCTATCAGTTACTTCCACCCATGAGAAACAGAATCTGTCTTTTCTTTTTGAAAGTGTCCTTTTCCATTAAGTTCCTATTTCCTCTCTAAAACAAGCCTTTAAGCCTTAGCTCATCTTCAGCACAGAGGGAATCTCAATGAGTAACCAAATTTAGGTGCACTGCTCCACCCCAGGTTCTGCTGGGCGACTCATCCCTGAGGAAGCTCCGAGATGTCATTTTCTAGAATCCTAACCCCCCACAACTTAACAACAGCAAAAATATATTGCACTGACTATAAACACAGCAGATACAGTACCATTAAGGGAATAGAAGAGTTAGTAACTGACAAATCTAAAATATCAATTACACCCTAAGATTAGTACTTGAAGGAGCTCACAGTCTCTATTTTGAAAGTGGCATGCTTGCTCCACAAAACATACTAGTGTGTTTTTAAATTTTATACATGTAAACTGTAGCTCAGAGAATTTAGACAATTAAAACCATCATACCATGATTTGGGAAAAATAAGAAGTTATTTTATAATAGACCTAATCTGTAGATTTCTGGCACACAAATTTGATATCATTTAGAAATTAACTGTCATAAAGTAAATAGGAATTTAATTCACCCATAAGCATACTCTGTACTTCTAATATTTATTTTCTATTGAAAAATTTATTTTTATAGTCCCTTATGTTTTTATAATTGTTTTAATCAGAGAACATTCTGAATTGCTAAATTATCTTCTTAAGAAATATTAGAGCATTCATATTCTGACAAGTTAGCACTAAACCTTCCAGCTCCTTGATCTTGGACTTCCCAGCCTCCAGAACTGTAAAAAAATATATTTCTGTTCTTCATAAATTATTCAGTCTCAGGCGTTCTGTTATAGCAGCACAAAATGGACTAAGACAGCACATATATTTTCTAGTTCTGACCACTGAGGTTGCTTGGGAACAGCAACACTCCAATAGCAATAGGTACACCTAGCATACAGATATTGATTTAAAACTACCACTCACCATTAAAAAGAGCCAAGGATCCTTGGAGAAATTGCTGATTCCAGGGCTGGGTCAGGGTAATGACAATGTCAGTCATATTGTGCCAGGAAGTAAGGAAGAACTCACAGAATTTTAAGGATACATAAAAGGACAGAGAAGCTAGCTTGAATGTTTCCCACTGGCCATATCTGGGACAATTTGAGCATCAAAATAAATAATGATAGTAAATTATAACCCGCTGATTAAAATAGGAATCCATGAGTCCATACTGATATAAAGGAATGAATAAATTATGAGGAGGGACAGAGAAGCTAGCTTGAATGTTTCCCACTGGCCATATCTGGGACAATTTGAGCATCAAAATAAATAACGATAGTAAATTATAACCCACTGATTAAAATAGGAATCCATGAGTCCATACTGATATAAAGGAATGAATAAATTATGAGGAGAGCATAGGCTAGGACCTCCAACAATATGTTGAATAGAAATCATGAAAAAGGGCATCCTTGCTTTGTTCCTAATCTTAGGGGGAAAACATCCAAACTTTCGCTACTAAGTATAATGTTAGCTGTAGGGTTTTGTGTAGATGCCTTTTATCAGACTGAGGAAGTTTAATTCTATTCCTAGTTTGTTGGGGATTTTTTTGTTTTGGTTTGTTTTCTGCCATAAATTGATATTGGATATTTTACAATGCTTTTACTGCATGTATGGAGATTATCATATGCTTTTGCTCCTGTATTCTATTAATATGGCAAATTGCATTGGTTGACTTTTGAGTGTTAAATGAACCCTGTATATGCTTTTTATATACTGCTGGATTAAATTTGAAAATATTTTATTTAGGATTTTTGCACCAATATTCTTGAGAAGTATTGACCTGTAATTTTCTTTGCTTGCAATATTTCTGTCAAGTTATGGAATCTGGGTATGGTGGCCTCATAAGATGAGTTGGGAAGCAATCCAATTTGCAATATAATTCTCTATTTTCTGAAAGAATTTGTGTAAGATCGGTATTACAATTTTCTTAAATGTTTAAGAGAATTCACCAGTGAACCCATTTGAGCCATGATTTTTTTGTATGTGAGATTTATAATTAATTCAATTTCTTTAATAAATACAGGGGTTTTAAGATTTTCTTTTTACTTGTGTTAACTTTGGTAGTTATGTTTTTCTGGGAATTTGTCTATTTCATCTGAGATATAATTGTTAAACTGGTTCTGGATTGGCTCTGTTTCATACTAATTTTGGTACTGACATCTATCATATAAATATATATATGTATATGATAGATATTTATATATATATATGTAATATATATCCAAAACTAAAATAACTATCAAAATTAATTAGACCAAACTAGAAATGGTCCTGGTTTTCCATTCCCTGTAAATAAGGACAGTAAGCAAATAATGTGAACAAGGAAGCTAAATAAGTATATAATTACCCAGGTTAATATCTGTGTCTGAAGAAATAAGATACATATTATACAAATTCCAAAGTACAATTCAATGGAGTTTACAATCAGTTTCATANCCGCCGCGCTTCCCAAGCGGCGCACTATCCAGTGCGCCACCGGGCCGGCCCCTAGATTTTCTTCTTTAGGCCAATTGTTTTTAGTCTTTCCCTCTTTTCCTCTCTTCCTCCTTTGATCCTTTTCTTTCTCTCTCTTAATTTTTTCAAATATCAAAGCAGAGCCCTTTCTTCAAATTAAATCTGACATGGACGCCTAGTATTGAAAATAGATAAAATCAGAGATGCTTATCAAAATGTGTACTGTGGAGAGGAACCTGGACCTGCCTTGATCCTCCCTTTTAGATGGCTTCTGAGGGGCACATCCTAGGGTTCTTTGAAATCTAGATGAAATCTGCGACTTCAGGTAATTGGGAGTCCATGATTTTTTGAGCTGAGAAGGCAAGGCTTTTTCCAGATGTAAGCCTTGAGAAAGATATTTAGCTTCTCCAGGCTCATTTTCTTTGTAATTGCCAAGTTAATGATCGTGACGATGATAATGGAAACAGAAGTTATTGCCAGGCATCAAGTTCAAATTCACAAATTCATTATGAGATCTATATTTGGGACCAGATTCTTGGCTGAGTCCAACACCGAGATCAGAAGGCCCTTAGCACTTTAAAGACACCTGAACACTTTAAAGTTACCACCTTCCTACCTGTGTAACTCTGGCTGGCCCAGGATATCTAGGAAATGGAGTTCCATCTGAGTCTCTCCTGAGTCTGATGATAAACTGAGCTTCAGCAGACCCTCTGATGCCCCTGGCATACCTCCACTCAGAACTGCTACTCTGGTGTGGACCTGGTACAACCAAGGACAAAACAAGAGACTCCCTCCTCCACACACCCAGCATGTCACAACCCCAAGCATTACCTACTTCAGAAGAATCACTGCAGCCAGATCCCTTTGCTCCAACTCTGGAGCTGTGAGAAAAGCAGCAAGTACACTCTTTCCCCATACGTCG
>NW_007729532.1:234524-234911 GCF_000696425.1 Galeopterus variegatus | reverse complement strand
GATTTCATCCCTTCCATTTGGGCAATGCCAATATCCATCACAATGCTGCTGCTCAGTATAATACCCCTAGTTATCTCTGCAGGGTATTTCTCATGGCAAACAGAAGCCATCTACTTGGTAAGTAGCATTAAATCCCCTTGCAGCGTTCACTTTATCAGCACAAGAATGTACCCTTATCTGTCCAGAAGAAGGAACAACTGTAAGAGGAGCATGAGAATCAAAAGCAGTTAACACACGCAAAAGCTTGTGTGGATTTTCCTCTAATCCATCATATATTTTGACATAGTCACCATAACCAGAACCATCATGTTTAAAGTCAGTGAAGTGCAAAATGACTTTACGATGATCACCAGTGTCTATTAACCAAGTGCAATTGCTTCCAGGAGG
>NW_007729532.1:230984-231762 GCF_000696425.1 Galeopterus variegatus | reverse complement strand
GGAAACCCAGCCCCATACCACCTGATTTTAGCATCTAATCCTCAATCTCAGCTGCCTTGAGGGCCTAGTCATAATTAGTGGACGTTGTTTCGAAATTAGCTTCAAAGTGACTGAGCAGTTAAAACCATAAAATTTGGTTCAATATTTTTCTTATTACTTAAAAACCCAGCTGAAAAATATGCCAGTCTGAAACCCTTTCTAGAGATGCTGTCGTCTGAATGAAACCTGATCCAGACATGATCTTGTGAAGAGATATATGGAGATGGAATTGTGGAAACACAAGCTCTGTAACTTTCAATATTCTTGTATGTTTCTATCATTAACCCTTGAATATCAAAATCCTGAAAACTATACACACACAGAAAAGTTATGAAAGACTATTAATAAAGTAATTTTGGAAAAAAATTCATAATAAGACAATGTAACTGAGGACATTATTATAAGCCTCCATACATTCACTGGTTCTCCTGAATTTTCCGGGCCTATGACCTTATCATCAGCAAATAATAATACCGCTTCTGTGTTCCTAATATTTGTATCTTTTTTCCAGGTTCCAGAACCTTCATATTCCTTCTTCATAAGTAATACCAGATTCCAAAACAATGCTAAAAAAACAGGTAATAGTTGCCACCTTTTTCTTCTCCATGTGTGTTTATTTAGGAAAGACCACTTCAAATTCAAAATATCCTAAATTGTTCTGTGTTTGAACCAGAAAAACTACTTCATAATTTGATGAACTGAAATACACATAGAGAAATTCAGGCTTCTCTTACATTAG
>NW_007729532.1:230265-230958 GCF_000696425.1 Galeopterus variegatus | reverse complement strand
AAAAAAAAATTAAAAGTTAACAAACACAAAAACATTTGCAGTGAAAAGTCCCTAAGTTTGGAGATTCTTTTTACGTAAATCACTTTAGATCTAAATATACTGTAGTTCATAAAATATGGGCATAAGTAAAGGACAAAAAAAAATCAAATGAATAAAAGCACATACAAAATTAGTAACTGCTTATGAAAAAAGAGAAACCAAAATATAATTTTCCTATATCTGAACAGGTCTCATCAAAAAGTGATCTGACTTTATCTTCTTGCCTCTGCCTTAAACTAAGTATAATGAAATATCCAAGGATTATTATACCAGGATATTTCCTCTTTAAATATTCTGTATAGGTGTAACAAAAGCTGATAAACAATTTGACTGTTTCCAGTTTTTCACTATCATGAACGATGATTTAAAGAATCCTTATACATGTACCTCTCTCTCTCATACACATGAGCAAGAATTTTTCTAGGACACAGTTTTCTAGAAGTAATATTCCTGTGTTAAAGGATGATTCATTTTTAAATTTAACAGACACTGACATAGAATATTCATACTAATTTACAGTTCCACCAAGTATGTATCAAACTGCCCTATAACCCACACCTCTAGCAAAATGAGGTATTCTATTTTTAAAAAATGTATTGCCAATTAGGTGAACAAAAGATTTTTTTTTTTTTTTTTTTTTTTTTTTTTTTTTCC
>NW_007729532.1:226407-229695 GCF_000696425.1 Galeopterus variegatus | reverse complement strand
GTCTGTATGTGGGATCCGAACCCTCGGCGGGAGCGTCGCCACACTTCACAAGCTGCGCACTATAGCAGTGCGCCACCGGGCCGGCCCAGGTGAACAAAAGATTTATCGTTGTTCTATTTTACACTTCCATATTTGCTGATACTGAAGTATCTTTTCCTATGTTTATTGGCTACTTTTATTTCTTTTCCTGTGAATTGCCTTGTTATAGTCTTCATTCATTAAAATTTTTTCTTATTTACTTAAGAACTTTTTGTATATTATAAACATGGACTTAGTTGGAGGAATGTCTGTTATGCATGGCATGTGTACATCTACCCACACCCACATTCCCTCCAGTAGTTGGTGTGGTCGGTCTTTTTCATTTTAATCATTGGTAAGTGTGAAATGGGATCTCTTACGTGGTTTTTAGTGCACTTCCCTTGAGACTAATTATGTTGAATATCTTTTCATATGCTTATGGGTCACTAATATCTTCTGTGAAGTGTCTATTCTTCTGCCCATTTTTTAAAAACTGGGTTGTCTTTTTGAGTTATAAAAATTATTTTTTATATTCTGGATTCAGGGCCTTTATTAGATATGTATATTACTAGTCTTTTCTTCCAGTCTTTAAAGTTTGCCTTTTCATTTTCATAATGGAATCTTAATGTGAAGAAGTTTTTAATTTTAGTTTTGATGAAGTCTAATTTATTATTTTTCCCTTGATGTTTTAGCACTTTTAGTGGATACCTTTGCCTACCCTAAGATCCCAAAGATAATTCAGCAATTTTTTTCTTATATTTTAGAGTTTTAGTTTTTACATCTATACCTAAGATTTATCTTGAATTAGTTTTTGTGTGTTCTCAAGTAGGGGTCAAGATCTTTCTTCATCTTCTTACATTTTCTAGAATATAGAATATACTAATTTTTGTTCTACCACGCAGTTAAAATACTATCTGATTACCCTTAACTTATGGAGGTTTGTTTTAACACTTTGTTAGATTGGGTTTGTTTAAACCCACTTAGTTTAAACTAAGGGCAAAGTAGAAACAGAAAATTGTACACTTCTTCTAGAAGAGGTCAGCCAAAGATAAGCTCAGTAGTTGTGCATACAGATGTAAACTTGCAAAGCATGACAGTTACAGGATTCCAATAACAATCCCAAGGTGTTTAGGACGCCCCTCTAAGTCAGCAAGTTTCAAACTCCAAACTGTCTCCCCTGTGATGAATGGGATTCAAACTCCAAACACTGTCTCCTCTGTGGTGCTCAGTAGCTGAAATCCTTGCACAGCTTTTTCAGCCTTCCAGTTGCTCCTTGGGGTCTCCTTTAAGCATGCACAGTTCATGGGTCAGCAAAGGATTTGAGAGGAATTTATATGCAGATGTAAGGGCTTCATAGTTTGTGGCTCTCTCCTTTCCAGGATCTGCTTTTTCATTTTCCAGTCACTCTAGTAGCCTCAACTCCATTCTGACACCTCAAGCTTTCAGGACCATGCCGATCTACTTGAGTTTCAGTCACTCCATGCTGCACAGACTGGCGAGAATCTTCAGGCAGCTGGCAGGAAATCAGCATTTTACACCCAGTGTGGTTCCTTCTTTCAAGAGTGGAATACCCTCCAGTTTCTGCCAGCTTCTGATTACTCTCTAGTGCTTTGAAGTAGTTTTTAAAATTTTATCCAAAGTTTATAATTGCTTATGGGAGGGCCAGTTCCACTGAAGCAAGAAAATCTCTTAATCTACTTTTAGTCCACTAAAATGTTTAAGATTCACAAATGCAGGGACCTTGTCTAGAACAAGAAATCGTCAACAAATATCTGTTCATGTATATACCCTATTAGATTTGGTTTGCTAATATTTAGCATTTTTAATGCATTTATAAGTAGAATTAGTTTTCAGGATTTTTTTTTTTTTTTTAGTTTTCCATATAGTTTAAATTGTAAAAGCACTGCTAACATACCTGTGCCCTGTGCCTCTTCAGAATACAGAGTAGAGATTTCAATTTTTTCATGTTTTTGTTGTTGTTGTTGTTGTTTAATCAGCATTTCTTAATCTTTTCCCAGTCAGTTTTGATAATTAAAATTTTCTTAAAAATTATTATTTAATCTGGATAGTGAAATTTATTACTACAAAGCTGTACACAGTACTTTCATAGAATTTAAAGATTTTTCATATCTATGGTCTTTAAATTTGCTTTGTTAGTAAAGTTCTGTTTTTTCCTTCCCAATTTCACACCACTAATTTCTATCTTGCATTATTGCAATGACTAGGGGTTCTGGCACAGACTGGAAGGTGCATTCTTGTCTTCTTCTTTGGTGCTGGAATTAACTTTGACACTGTTTGTTTTTTAAAATTTTTTAACAGACATCCTTTATCAGGTTATGAAAATTCCTTTTCTGTTCATCTGGTAAAACTTGCCTATAAAACTCTCTAAGTCTGGAGTTTTATTTTGAATGTTGATTCTATTTCTTTAATGGCTATTGATTTCATCAGTTTTCTAATTCTTCTTGAATCAATTTTGGTAATTTACATTTTCTACAAAATAATCCATTTCCTCTAATTGCATGAAAGAATTAACATAAAAGTAATATGCTATTATGACTTTTACAATCTTTATTATATCTACAATTATAAATAATTTTCACATTTTTATTTATTTGTATCTTTTCTTTTTTCTTGTCTTGCCTTGTGTTTTGTCTATTTTCCTCACTTTTATAGAAAGCCAATCTTTGTTTTATTGAATCTTATTATTTATTTTCCTGATCTTTTTTTACTAACTTAAAATTTACCCTCTAATTCTTCTAAATTTGAGTTAAATGTTGAGCTTTATTTATTTTCCATCTTACTCATTTTTAAATCCATGCATTAAAAGCTGCAGAGTTTTCTCTAAGTACTTTTTCCATGTGTTCCAGCAATTTCAATATGTAATACTTTCACTATTTTTTTTTAAATACCTAGTCCCACTGCAATTTCTTCTTTAATGCAGGAGTTATTTGGGAATATGTTTCCAAATGAATAGGTTTTGTTATTTTTTCCCTTTATTTTAATTGCATTGTGATAAGAAAACACAATCTGAATGACATAGAGTCTTTAAAATGTATTAAAGAATTCCTTTGTGACTTAACAATTTTCTATAAATGTTCCACATATCTTAAAAGAATGTGTATTGCCTGTCGAAACAGATATAAACATTAAAGGTGTGCTAAAAATCTTCCACTCTAATTGTGGATTAGTCAAACTTGCTTGGTAATTCTCCACATTTTGCTTTGCATGTATTTTAGGCTATGTTTTTAGGCACACAAAATTCACTACTAT
>NW_007729532.1:223301-225863 GCF_000696425.1 Galeopterus variegatus | reverse complement strand
TTTTAACCCTTTTTACCTCTATGTTCCCCAACCTGGGTTTCCATTCCAGAACCAGTCTTAAATAGCGGTTCAGAGTATTGCAGATCCTCTCACAGAGTCAGTAGGTGGCACAGTTATATATCTGTCAGGGTATGTCCTCTCACCTCTCTAAGCTCTCAGCCCCCATATAAGTTCAGGCGGTGGTTAGCGGAAGCTTTTTTCAGCCTCCTTTCGTGAACAAAATAGCCTGATCCTAGTCCTTGGATTCAAGCAAGGTGCTAGGATGCAATCCTATCTCCTATGGATAAGGTGGCCTTTGTTGATTTTGGTGGGTTCCAAAGGAGAGAAATGCCTTTATGTCACCATCTTCAGCCAGTTTTACACAGAGAGCTCTTAGTGTCGTTAGTTTATTCTCCGTAATTTTAGTTTTCCTCTTCTATCTAGACTTTTTAAAACCATGTTTCTAATTCTGTTTTACTAAGAATTTTAATTTTGTTTTAAATTCCAGAGTGAATCTGATTTTCTTTCTACCAAAATGCTTTAAAGCATCTATTTATCCTAGATAATCATACCCTTTTTCTTCTGACCTATTAATATGGTAAACTAATTTAAAACTTCCTAATACTGACTCATTTGTGTATCTAAATGAGCTGCATTTGACTGTGGCACATGATTCTTTTGAATCATTTATTTAAGATTTTACATAAATAATAACGTGAAACTCTTCTGTCTTTGTGTACATATATATGCATATCGTCTTTTTAAAGTTTTGGTGTTACCAAGATTATGACTTCAGTAAAGAACTATGATAGTTACTAAAATCACCTGATCTGTGCAAATCCAAATTCATTAACTTCTTCCAGAATTTAGAAAATCCCTCTTCAGATGTAGGGCTCACCTCTAATTTTATTCTGCATTTCAGTATTGTGCTTGTTCTTTGGTGTATCTAACTTTGTGAAATCTCAAGGATCCAACACATGATCTAAACCATATGGTAGTATTCTATGTAATCTCTTCTGTGCTGGCAAGAATTTCTAAGTTTTACATAACTGAGCTGGTAAGCTGCAAGTTTAATTTTTAGGTTAAAAGATAAAAATCTCCATAAATTCTAGTTCTAAAGTGAAAAAATCCAATATTTAGTAAAAATGTTACTTCGTAAACACATTTATACTTAGTCATATTACAAGTAACAGAAAATAGGCATATTGTTCAGATTCCATCACTGGTACTACAGCAGAAAGATAGCCTTAATGGTACATACTACCAATCAATTGAACAGGATAATCACACTTCTCAGAGGAGTGAAAACAGCTTTTATATGCACCAAGCTCCAGGGTTCCAGAAGATGTAACCTGGGGCAGAAGGGACTAAAAAGAAAACAAACTATGAGGGTACTTCAAAAATTTCATGGAAAAATAGAATTAAAAGATAGTTAGAATCTTTCTATGAACCTTTTAAAGTACCCTCCTATATGACCCCTGTTTATGATTACCACAGAAAAAAGGGAATGGATGACAATTCTGTTTCTCAAGAGACTGGTTCTCTCATTAGTTAATAAATATAAAAAGGAAGACGGAAAAATATGAGAAAGTATGCTAAATTTACAAGCCTTTTTAAAAAAATGTAAAATGAAGGTATGAGTCTATGATCTGCAAAGTCCCTCCAAATTCCAAAATTTCGTCATTCCTATCCATAAAAATGTTGCACATGAAAGGATGTCGAAAAATTTCATAATTCCTACCCATAAAAATTTTTCACATGAAAGGATGTCAAAGGTGCCTTTGTGCTGTAGCAGAACACTGTCTCTATGATGTGAATGGCATTCTTATTTGTGTTTCAGTTCCAAGTGCAGTTCTTTCTTCAGATACACTTTTTTTTTTTTTTTTTTTTACCCTTTTAGGTAGAATTTTTCTCTAATAACCTTGATGTGATTTCCTTGAGCAAGACAATATCTAGTTCTACTCAGTATTTGCTCCTTAGTATCTTTTTCCCACACTGTTTTTCTCTGCAAATATTCAGTAAATGTTTTTAAAATTAATCTTAACCTCCTTATTTATATCATATTTATTCTTAGACTCAAACTTATGGTTATTCTCCCTAGGAATGCCTTTCACTCTGTTTTCTTAACAAATGTCCTTTTTGTTTCAAAGTCATAAAAAAAGAAAGATTTTTCTAGATAAAATATTTATCTATTAGTAGCTTCTTTCAAGTTTTATACATATATACCTACACACAGACAGCACCTACAATCATGTTTTAACTGATTTAGATAGAAGACTCTACCTAGATCTCCAAGTGAATTACTAAGTTTTGTTTATCCCACTGCAAAAGATTACTCTTGATCCTAATAAGCTATGTTGAAAATGTGTATTTTTCATTAAAAATTAGCTTAGAAGAATATAGATGGCTCACTGCAAATACATTACCATCATTAGAAAATATTCAAAACATAAGCCAGATGTGCCGTCATTCTAAAATGATACAGCTATACTTTATTATATCTAAACAATCTTCTTTCTATATTACTGCATGTTAAGTAATGATATTTGGGAACTGAATTTATATTTTGTAATAAAATATTAT
>NW_007729532.1:204827-222301 GCF_000696425.1 Galeopterus variegatus | reverse complement strand
CGATAACTTCGTATTATGTATGCTATACGAAGTTATTACGAATCTTGAGAAAGAAATACTAATACTGAACTCTAAAAACATGGGAACTCAGAATATTTACATAATTGTTTGTCTTCCAAAAGGTAAGACTTGTATTATATCATAATAATTAACAAATTAATTAATATTCATACCTATCCAAAAGAGTTGTTGAGTGAATAAATGAATCAGTGTGAGCAAAGTGCCTGGTACAACCTATGGCCTGAACTCCTATGCTTTTTGAGTTCTGCTGTTAGTTTAAAAATCAGGTAACCTAATTTGTAGATAACCAAAAATCCCCATTACAATTGGAATTTGAAAAAATTACTTTTTTTTAGGTCATCATCTATTCAATTTCGGTTAAGGATACTAGCAAGTATATTATACAATTTAAAGAACTTTATCCAAAATGATTAAAATAAAGCAAGTTGGGCTGTCCTAGCCCAGTTGGTTAGAATGTGTTGAGAATAACACCAAGGTTCAGGGTTCAATCCCTGAACTGGCCACTTGCCAAAAAAAAAAAAAAAAAAAACCCAAAAGAATAAAATAAAGCAAGCTATATTGCTTAAAATCAGTCCTTTGTCTACATAATAGCCCATTCCTCATGTAATCAATGCTCTATAAGTATATTTTACTTAAAAAAAAAAAAAGTTCATGCCTAAAATGGGTTTTTCCAGGAAATAGGGTATATTGCCAAAGGAATCTTGTTTCAAGTCACTTTCAGAAGAATGGAGATTCATGGCACAGAACACACAGATATAATACATCAGAGGCTTAGCATTCATCCCATTGCCCAGGCACAGTCAAATCTTACAATTTTTTTGCTGTTCCTGTTTCATTAAGAGTAAATTTCCTGACAAAATTTTTTTTTTCATTTTAATGATGTTTTATAAAGACTAAATTTATCCAAATGTAATTCTATTTTGAAAGCTCATTAATAATAAGGTGCCAGAGTTTTGCTTCCACTTTGCTCTGAGTTATCATCACAATAATTTAATAAGACATTACTCATTTATAAGACATTCTTTTTTATTATCTCTTACCAAATCATTCTGAAGTAGTACACTGAAGGAATTCTTAAGTTCATGAAGATACAAATAAACAGGCAAGAACAATCATTACACCCCTTACCAAAAATACAGAAAATTGTTCATTTTCATTAAAAGACTCATCTACATTAAAGAGAATAATACAATTTTGAGTTAAATTACATTTAACTTAGAAGTATGATATGGACAAATAATTACTCAATTATTTATTAGCTGATTTAACAACAGTGAGATATGGCAGAAAATGAGGTAGAAGTAATTTATGACAAAGTAGAAATCTGCTAAGCTTTAAATAAATGAATTGACTAATTATAGGGGAAAATTAGAAAGAATTTTATTAGGCTTTTGTTTTATTAGATTTTAAGAAAAAATTTCCAAATACATGAGAAACCCATAGGTGGTGCTCTTATACCAAAAAATAAAGTTATATTCTGGTATGATACTCAAAAATACATGTTGTAAATATTTTATTTTCACATAACTGCTCAAAGATAAAACATACCTCCCGTAAATAAGCTATTTTAAGATCCAGTACTTAACATTTCTAATTCAACACATACTTTTATAACACTATTTTAAAATATTAAAGATTCCCCCAACCAAAAACTACAGTATCATAAAGTTTCTCCCTGAATTTGTTATAAATACATACATTGATGTAGTTTTGCACATTTACAATATGACTGAATTTTACATTTTGTCCCAGATCCAGCCAGTGGCTTTTTATCAACACATTTTTGCATATACAACATATTGGGTAAGTAGATAAATACACACTAGCACAATCATAACTAATTCCCTTCTAATAGCTAAGAATAAATTCAAATGCCAAAAGAAACCATTAACAATTTTTTTTCCCTCCCTTTGGGGTTAAAAGTTTGCCCATAAGAGGGGTCTTTAAAAAGTTCACAAAAAATGCGTATTTTGAAAAACCTATATATGCATGGATTGCAACAATTTTTTGCACCAAAATAAACTCATGCTAACTTGTTATGACATCTCTTACCAGGATCTAATTTTAGGCACTAAGAATGAGTTGACATCTTTGAAAAGAGCCCCTATAACAGTAGCACGAATTCTGCTAAATCTGAAGCAAGAATAAACATTAAATTTATGGTGAAACTGGGTGGATGAATGATGACATAACCGATGCTTTACAGAAAGCTTATGGGGACAAGGCTCCAAAGAAATCAGCAGTTTACAAGTGGATAACTCATTTTAAAAGGCACAAGACGATGTTCAAGATGAAGCCTGCAGAGGAAAATCCACATCAATTTGCAAGGAAAAAATTAGTCTTGTTTGTGCCCTCATTGAAGAGAACCAACAAAAAAAAAACAGAAACAATAGCAAACACTATAGACATCCCAACTGGTTCAGCTCACACAATTCTGACTGGAAAATTACAGCTGAGCAAAGTTTCTGCTCAATGGGAGCCAAAACTATTGCACCCAGATTAGCTGCAGACAGGAGCAAAGCTTTGAATGGAAATTTTAAACAAGTGGGATCAAGATCCTGAAACATTTCTATGAAGAACTGCAACAGGAGATGAAACATGGCTTTACCAACAGAATCCTGAAGACAACGCACAATCAAAGCAATAGCTATCGAGAGGCAGAAGTGGTCCAGTCAAAACAAAAGCAGAGTGATCAAGAGCAAAGGTCATGGCAACAGTTTTTGGGATGCTCAAGGCATTTTGCTTGTGGACTTGCTGGAGGGCCTGGAATGATAACATCTGATTATGAGTGGAGAAAGTTAACCGAAGCTTTAGTGGAAAAACTCCCAGGAAAGCTTCAGCAGGGAGTCCTTTTCCACCACGTCAGTGCTCCTGTTCTTTCCTCTCATCAAACAAGGGCAATTCTGCCAGAGTTTTGATGGGAAATCATTAGGTATCCATCTTACAGTCCTGATTTGGCTCCTAATGACTTCTTTTTGTTTCCTAATCTTAAAAATTCCTTAAAGGGCACCCTTTTAATAATGTAAAAAAAGACTTCTTTAACATAATTAAATCTCCCTGACCTCAGTTCTTTAGGGATGAACTAAATGGCTAGGACCATCACTTACAAAAGTATACTGAACCTGATGGAGCTTCTGTTGAGAAATAAATTTTATATTTTTTAATTTGTATTTTTTAATTTTATTTTCCCATAGACTTTTTGAAGTCCCCTTGTATATACAGGTAGATGTGGAATCAGAAGATCTAGATGCTGTCTGTTCTATCTGCCACTTACTGGCTTTGCCATAGTGTAAACTACTAAACCTTTTTGAGTCTTACTTTCCTCATATGTTAAAATAAGGAATTGCTATTTGTCATCTTTTTTGGGGGGATGCAGGAGGGTGGCTGGCTGGTACAGGGACCTGAACCCTTGACCTTGGTGTTGTCAGCACCATGCTGTAAACAAGTGAGCTAACTGCCCAGCCTAAGAGTTGCTATTTGAATTGAAGGAGTCACCAAGGTTTATTTCAGCCCTCGATCATGCACCTCTTCTCCTCATACTGTGATATATTTCTACTATATTTCCGATAGCTCATCACGATGCATCAATACACTTTTCATTTTCTTACTTTGTATTTTCTCTTTGACCCACTGAAGTCGGACTTCCAATTCCTACTTTATCTCCACAGAAATTATGCTAATAGGCAAAGGCCATCGCTGACTTCACTGCCAAATCCAATGGACCTTCAGTCCCCCACAGGACTAAAGCACTTGACACTGACTTTCTTTTCTACCCTGACTTTGCTGACGTCACCTCTTCTGGTTCTCCTCCTAACTCTGACTGTTCTGTGTTAATTCTCTAGCACTAGATCCTGCTTCCTCAGCAAGCCCCTGATATGTTGGTGTTCATGGTTCATTCCCAAGCCTCTGCTCTTCTCATTCTCAATGGAAGATCTCATCCACTCCAACAATTTCAACTATGATTTATAGATTATGGGTTTAAAATCTCTAATGCAGAGACTGCATAGTCAAATTACCTCAAATTCAACATGATCAGAACTGTTTCTCAAATCCTTCTCTTTATCCTCTATTCTGAATATTCATTGTCTTAGGCATCATTTGGCTGAAGGAACAGGTACTTAAGTAAAAAAGAAATTTACTTTAAGAACACCATATGCATCCTACACTGTTGGAGGGACTGTTAAATGGTACAGCCATTATGGAAAATGGTATGGAGGTTCCTCAAACAACTTCAGAAAAGAACTGCCATATGACACAGCTATCCCACTGCTGGGTATATAAAGGAATGGAAATCATCATGTCAAATGGGATATCTGCACTCCCACATTTATTGCAGCTCTATTTACAATAGTCAAGAGTTGGAATCATCCTAAATGCCGATCACTGGACAACTGGATAAGGAAAATGTGGTATATCTACACAACGGAATACTACTCTATTATAAAACAGAATGAAATACTGCCATTTGCAACAAAATGGATGAACTTAGAGAAAATTGTGTTAAGTGAAATAAGCCAAGCATAAAAAGAGAAATACCATATGTTCTCATATGTGGGAGCTAATAAAAATACATAAATAAATAAACAAATAAATAGGAAAAAAAGACAACAATCACAATAATTATTTGAACTTGTTAAGAGAAGAGAACAGATATGATGTTGATGGGGGTGGAAAAGGGGGAGAAAAAGGGGGGAAGTGAGAAATTGGTAAAGGGCCACGAAAATCAACTATATTGTATAATGGTTAAAAATAAATAAATAAATACCATAGGCAATCTCAAGGATTTTCAAGGACAGAAAAAAAACTAAAGCCAGGCTTCACAGCAGCTAAAAATGGATATTTCAAAGTCAGAAATTGAACCTGCCTTTGCCACCTCTTAGGGAATCAATGCCTGTTTTATTTCCTACACATCTGCCCAAATATTCCAACTGGCTTCCTCTGAGTCCTCTATTTTTTTTTTTTTTCAAAAAGATGACTGGTAAGGGGATCTTAACCCTTGACTTGGTGCTGTCAGTACCACGCTCACCCAGTGAGCAAACCGGCCATCCCTATATGGGATCCGAACCCGTGGCCTTGGTGTTATCAGCACCGCACTCTCCCGAGTGAGCCACAGGCCGGCCCTGAGTCCTCTATTTTTAATTTCAGTGCCTTATATATAACTTCCCAATCACCATGACACTTCAGCTCTAGCACTTACCATCAACTGTAATTTCATTTTTTAAAATTTATTATATTTATAATACTGTTATCCACTTCATATTATACCTTTTTAAAAGCTTTGAGGTGGCTTATTATTTAAACCAATTTAATAAAACTTAAGTCTCCATATTCTCACTTGTAAATGGGCATTAAAACACTATCTAGCACATAAGGTGTTGCAAGGATTAAACATACTGCTTAGATTATAGTAAACTATCAATAAACAACATTGTACAACATGCCAAACCTGGTTGGTTTGCAGAAGTACCTGGAATTCTGTCTTGAGATGGCTACTAAGGGTGTTCAGACCAAGTGGGGAAAAAGGGCAGTGATTGTAGTTAGTTTTCTTTCTTTCTTTCTTTCTTTTTTTTTTTTTTTTTTTTTGGGTGGTTGGCCAGTACAGGGATCTGAACTCTAGACCTTGGTGTTGTAACACTGCACTTCAACCAACTGAGCAAACCGGCCAGCTCCCACTGATTGTTTATTTAACATGTGCTGGGCACCATCATGCTGTAGAAAGTTTGAGAAATTATGACACGGGTAAAAGCCAGGATAAGAATGGAGGTTGGGACACATATAAAACTTTACTTTAGGAAATAAATCTTCTGTTTTAAACCAAAAAGTTTATATGTTTTTTCTGGTTTGAACCTCATCTTTCCAGATTTTGACTATACTCCCAATTTATGATACATCAAACCTAACCTCCTAGTACCTCCATTCATTCTATCCATGCCTTTTATATTGCTTATACATAATTATTTTAGCTATGGTCTGGTTAAGTCTTTAATAAGAACTAGTTTATATGTAATTGGCAAATAGAGAAATCTTGTCAGTATAATGAAAACTGTATAAGATTTTATTCCCAATATGCTAATGATTTGAAATAACTAGAGGTAGGAGTTTTCACAGTTTTAGAAAAAAAAATAGAAGAGTTTTCACAGTTTAAGAAAAATTAAATAGAAACCTCATAGAAATAGCATCCTTTATTACAAGAAGTGGTTGCTTTACTGGGTTAAAGAATTGCTTGGCTTTCTAATATATTTAGTTATCTCGGGAAGCTGCAAGTGCAGATGGATATGTGAAGACATCATTCCATTATGAAAGTAAAACAAACACCTTAATTAATGAAGAATATGTCTGGGCTGACTTGTGACTCACTTGGGAGAGTGTGATGCTGACAACACTTAAGTCGAGGGTTAAGATCCCCTTACCGGTCAGCTTAAAAAAAAAAAGAAAGAAGAATATGTCTGAATTATACTTTTAGTTTTGATTAAATTGGTCTCCGTTAGAAGCAAATGCCTTTAAGAGGGAAGCTTGAACACAAGCACATATTGCTACAGAGTATGGACTGACTCTAGATGCAAACATCATGGATATTTGTGCTAGTATCTTCATTAATACTTTACCTGTTAGTGCAATACTTACAAAGTTATGCAGCTGTGAGTGATCTGTGTCAACACTGCTTTTTTCATAAACCCTGGTGTTTTAGTGTGGGATTTTCTAAAATGTAAAGTGTTTAGCAGAAATGACTATATTTTTATCTTTGTTCATTTTGCTTCCTTAATATATCTCTTAATTATCAGTATCAACTTTTTGTCCTCAGAATACAAATAGCTACAAAAAACATCTACTTAATTTACTTTGGTCAGTATCTTTATTTTTTTTTTCGTTAAATTTTTATTTTGTCAATATACAATGTATATGATTATTATGGCCCATCACCGACACCTCCCTCCCTCCTCCCTCTCTCCCCTCCCCCCCAAGAATGTCCTTTCCGTTGCTTGTTGTAACAACTTCATAAAAGTATAGTTGTTATAACTTCTTCCCCACCCCACCCCCCGTTTTTTTGTGTGTGTGTATGTGGGTGAATGAACATTCATTCAAAAGATAGCAACTTTTGGGCCGGCCTGTGGCTCACTCTGGAGAGTGTGGTGCTGATAACACCAAGGCCACAGGTTCGGATCCCGTATAGGGATGGCCGGTTGGCTCACTGGTTGAGCATGGTGATGACAACACCAAGTCAAGGGTTAAGATCCCCTTACCAGTCATCTTTAAAAAAAAAAAAAAGATAGCAACTTTCAATTTGGACAGCATTTTCTTTGTAGGAATAAATAGTGATTAGGTTACCTGACTAGCCCCCAAAATCCTATTTAATTCATAGTGGAGCTAGAGAACAGGACATCTGGAATGAAAAAAAAAAAAAGACAATGACATTATTACAATGCTATTGGTTAAGTTACACCAAAGATTAAACTAAATACTGTTTTTTATTCATCATGTAAGCTATCAATTAAGAAAGGGAGAATTAACTGAAGAATGAATAGGTAGAGATTCTCTGAGGGAGTTCTTAATATTTTGATATTAGTTTCCTGGTTTAAAATACAAAGATCTTGAGAGCATGTCCGGTGTCCTAGGCAGGAGCTGAGGGCAGCATCCCCTGCCCGGAAGCAGGCAAGGAGCATGCCGAAAACACCACTTCCATGTAGGTGGCCCACGACAGCCACTGCCATAGCCACAGACACTACAAAAATGGCTTGATGCCATAGCAGTAGCCACAACCGCCATGCAGGCAGCTTGCCAGACAGTGACACAAGGAGAGTCACCAGCCCAGACTGGAAAAAAGAAAAGGCCATCTTTCTTTTCAAATCCCACTCCAGAGTAACAGAAGAAGCAACTGCTCTACCAGATAACCAGACATCAATGTAGAGATACTAGAAATATAAAAATCCAAGAAAATATGCCATCACCAAAAGCAATTCTCAGATACCAAACCCACTTATACAGCAGGAAACCCTTGAAAAGACTGAGAAGGAATTCTGAACAACAATCTTAAGGAAACTCACTGAGATACATGAAGACTCAGACAGCATAATGAAATGAAGAAAAAAGAAATTCCAGGATATGAAGGAGAAAATTTACATTGAGATAAATACCTTAAAAAAGAATGTAACAGAACTCATAGAACTGAAAGATTCACTCAATGAAATTAAAAATGCAACTGAGAGCTTACACAGCAAGCTAAAACAAGCAGACAAAAGAATCTCTCATCTTGAAGATAAAGCCTTTTAAAAAAAAACCCAGGTGGACCAAAAACAAAAAAAACAAAAACCCAGGTAGACCAAAAACAAAAAAAACAAAAAAACAAAAAAGGAAAAAACAATTTAAAAAATGAAGAAAATCTAAGAATGCTAGTAGATAACTTTAAGCACACAGACATTTGAATCATGGGTATTCCAGAAGGGGAGGAGAAAGGAAAAGGTGAAATGAAGAAAAAAGAAATTCCAGGATATGAAGGAGAAAATTTACATTGAGATAAATACCTTAAAAAAGAATGTAACAGAACTCATGGAACTGAAAGATTCACTCAATGAAATTAAAAACGCAACTGAGAGCTTACACAGCAACCTAAAACAAGCAGACAAAAGAATCTCTCATCTTGAAGATAAAGCCTTTTAAAAAAAAACCCAGGTGGACCAAAAACAAAAAAAACAAAAAAACAAAAAAGGAAAAAACAATTTAAAAAATGAAGAAAATCTAAGAATGCTAGTAGACAACTTTAAGCACACAGACATTTGAATCATGGGTATTCCAGAAGGGGAGGAGAAAGGAAAAGGCATGGAAAACCTATTGAAAGAAATAAAAGAGAAAACTTCCCAGGTATAGAAAGAGACATGGACATTCAGATCCAGGAGGCTCAAAGATCCCCAAACAGATTTAACCAAAAAGATCCTCTCCAAGATACATTATATTCAACTGGCAAAACTCAAAGACAGAGAATCTTAAAGAAGCAAGAGAAAAGTGTCAAGTCACCTATAATGGAGCCCCTAACATACTAACAGCAGACTTCTCAACAGAAACTCTATAGGCCAGAAGAAAATGGTATATATTAAAAATACCAAAAGAAAAAAACTGCCAGCCAAGAATATCACACCCAGCAAGGCTATATCCTTCAGAAATGAGGGACAAATCGTATATTTTCCAGACAAACAAAAACTGTGAGAGTTCAACAGCACACACCAGCCCTTCAAGAAATCTTCAAGGGAGTCCTGTATCAGGAATCCGAAAAACCATAATCACTCATCTTACTAGCTATAGCTCTGTTCAAACTCTGTTTTTTCATAATTCAGTCTTTGTAGGTGGTATGTTTCTAGGAATTCATTAATTTCATCTAGATCTACGATTACTCATAGTATTCTCTTATGACCCTTTTGATTTCTGTAATTTGGTTGTAATGATTGCTCTTTCATTTCTGATTTTAGTTATTTAAATCTTCTCTCCTTTTTCATAGTCCATCTAAGTAAAGGTTTGTCAATTTTGTGGATCCTGTCAAAGTACCAATTTTTGGTTTCATTGATTTTCTCTATTTTTTTCTATTTCTATTTCTTTTATCTGTGCTCAGTTTTTTATTATTTTCTTCCTTTGCTAGGGCTGGGCTTAGTTTTCTCTTCATTTTCTAGTTTCTTAAGGTGCGAAGGTGTGATTGTTGATTTGAGATCTTTCTTTTTTTATTATGTACACATTTACATTAAGTAAACTTCCCTTTTAGGAAAAAAAAAATGTCCTGGGAAAAAAATAAAGAAGAGTCAAATCAAGTTTATGGTAATTAAATCTGAATTCATAAACAATCTCAAAAAAAAAAAAGTAAAACAAAAAATACAAAGATCTCATCGTATAGTTTAGAAAACCAAGCAAAATTAACTGACAGAGAAATACTCAGGACTTCTTCATGTTTATCTTGATGCCATTTTAATAATCCTACAAAAAACACAGAACTATAGTTTTAAAACTAGATTAATGCATCATACCTACTATCTTTAATGCAAATATTTAAAAACTGTAAAGTGTTCAGACAACCTCTGTTAAAAGGACACATGGGAAAGGAGAGGATCACTTCAAAATAATGTCAAACAAACTGCTCTTCAATTTGAGGTTTCATCGTGTTAAAGCCTGGAAAAGAAGAAGTAGGCAAAGAAATTTATGATTAGAGCTGATCTACTTGTAAAAAAAAAAAAAAAAAGGTTAGAGGCTTCTGGTCAAAAGATGGCAAAATCGACGGTTCCCAGCGTCACTCCCTCTCACAAATCAACAAATTTACAACTACAAAAATGTAACATCAGCCAAGCTGGGGCTGCTGGAGCTCAGGGGAAGAGGAGGAGGGACCTATGGAACTCATGAAGGCAGGAGGAACCATGATGAGAGAAAGAAAAAACTGCTCTCAGCATTTCGGGCTGCGGCGCTTTAATGCTGGAGCGCACGGAGCAGGAGCCAGCAGAAGCCACAGCTGTGCCCTTTAGATGGAGTTACTTGGAGGCAGTAGGGGAGAAGAGGATTTTGGTGGCCCCCAGGACAGCAAGACCACTAATAGGGTTCCTGTGGACCCATGCAGGAGTGAGGAACCAGAACAGCTGAAAAAGGGGAGCCTTTCAGAAGCCAGTGAATCATGGCAAGGGACCAGCGCAGGGCCCGTCCCGTGGGAAGTGTTGGAGCACAGGCAGTGGGGGAGACAGGTTCACCAGGAGAACACTGGGACACAGCAAGGACAGCTGGTCTGCACCCCAATCAGCACAGGACCACTCAGAGGAGACTGGTCAGAAATGCAGAATTGCATGAGGTGCAATTTGATAAAAAAAAAAAACTCATGCCCAGATTGGAGTTTCTACACAACCCAGGTGCACCGAGTACCTGGAGAGCCGGAAGTACATATAAGGTCAACCATTAAACCCTGAGCTGCACAAAAAGCCTTCCCTAGGGAAACAGTAGCAAAGCAGCATTTTAGTCAACCACACAGCTCAAGTACTGGTTCCCACAGGAAATTCCTCCATAAGGAATAGGACAAAAAGTTGGTTCCGGCCCAGGCATGCTAGCAATGCCTTCAGGACCACCATGGGACATGAGACATGGAGCTAGAGGCAGGACCCCTACCCACAACCACTCACACAGCCAGCACCTCGGGGCCCTGCCCAGGAACCTGAGCAATAGAACCAGACCCTACTCCCACATCCAGGCACACCACCAATGCCTAGGGTCCTGCCTGGGGACCTGGAGCTAGCAGCTGGGGAGCAGACCCCCTTCCCAGACCCAGGCACACCGTGACAGCACCTCACGGACCCATACAGGGGCCCAAGACAAGGAGGAGGGGACCAGACCCCCCCTCCTGCAACCAGGCACACTGCACCAGTGACCTGGTGCCTGCCCAGGGTCCTGAGGTATGGAGCTAGGGACCGGACCTCCCTTCCCACAACCAGGCTCACTGTGCTAGTGCCTCAGGGCCTGTCCAGGGACCTGGGGAATGGAGAAGGGGACTGGGCCCCCCTCCTACAACCAGAATCGCTGCACCAGTGCCTTGGGGCCTGCCCAGGGTCTTGGGGTATGGAGCCAGGGATTGGACACTCTCCACAACCAGGCACACTGCCAGCAACAAGGAACATGCCAAAATCATCTCCTCCATGTGGGTGGCCCACCACAGCTACCACGATATCCATGGATGCTGCGAAGGCAGCTAGAAGCCAAAACCACCATGCAGATGGTCCATCAGCCACTGGAGGAGTGCACTGACACAAGAAGAATCACCAGCAGAGATAAAGAAAGGAGAGGATGTCTCTCCCCACAGAGCCCATTTCAGAGTGACAGAAGAGGCATCTGCTGTATGATAGTATTGGGGGACCTGATCATGCCTCTCAGCACTGGACAGATCATTTGGGCAGCAAATCAACAGAGTAACGATTATTCTTTCAGAGGGAGAGAAGAAATCTAGGGTAATTTTGGGGGAGGGGGAGGGAAAGGTGATGGGGAGGGATTGGACAAGGGGCATAAAGAATAATTACGATTTGTAACAATATATACGCTAGTATTATTGATTTGGCCAACATATCTCAATGTTGAACCCCAAAAATATGTATAATCAATTTAGATCCCATAAAAATTAAATAAGAAATAAAATTAAATAAAATTAAATAAAATTTTTTTAAAAAGAAAGTATAATTTCCTGTTCCATAGATGAAGAACTGGGTTTCTTTTTAAAACTGACAAGAGTTGACAGTTTATGATGAAAAGTAGTTGAGACTAAAACTAACATGAAATCCTTGTGTCTTTGGCTTTACTAAATCACAAAACTGAAATGCAAGTAAAAATTAGCTATGCTTACTGACCATCTAATTTCATAAGATACATATGAAAGGCACAAAAGAAATAAAGTTAATTCATGCTGTCATGGAAATTATAAGTTAGTAACAACGATGTATGCTTATCAACTGAATCCAAGAAATATGTAACATTTATTATGAGAGCATACAAGACCATACAGTACTAAATGATATAATACATACCTAAAGTAATTTAAACTAATGTCACATGTAAAGTTAAACATGTAGTATTACTAAACAGAAACAAAGACTCACCAAAAAAACTGCATTGTGTAAGTACAGAACAGGGAGGTTTATACTTGACTATGAACAAAGAATTTCTTTCTTAGAACATAAGTAAATAGAGCCAGAGTAAAAAGCACATTCCAAACTAGTTAGAAGAACTTGAGGACCCAATGCCATGGACACTAGTCAAGCCTGGGTAGACCTACTGTGAAATATGAAAGGAAGTGACGTGATCTAAACATTTTGTAAAGATTACCTTGCAGTGCTATAACCTGTGGAATGAGAAACCAATGAGGCAAAGAGATCAGCTACGAAGCAAGTATAGAAGCTCCTCTCTGTAAAATTTTACTTTGTGAAAGTTTCACTATGGAAGAAAAGCACGCTCACCCTATTCATAAGAAAAGGATAGCATTTATGGTTAACGATGGTCACTATCACTTGGCCATCTCATTTTTCAGGTATAAAGTGTCTTATAAATATTATTAATTCCCTTATGGCTGATGAGTACAAAAGGAATTCCAAGTTTTGAAAACCCTAGTGAGAAGGATTTGATTCTAATGGAAATAAGTGTACTTTAAAAAGAATACCATCTCCCCAATAAAGCTATATTGGATGATAGTGAGAATGATTCTGAAGGTTAACAAGTGAATCATAAAATACATGGAAAATACTGTGCCTATGTAAACAATAAAAGGCACCAAGACATGCAAAAATTAAAATATGTAGTTAGGTGATTAGCATGAAAATCAGATACCCACTGGCCTACTGTTATTTTAGGAGAACGGCAGCATTTGAAATACTTAATGGCTAAGTATGGCACACAGTGCTGAGGATGAGATTTCTGTTGCAAAGCAGAAGTTTGTAGTTCATAAAGGCCTGTGAATATCATCAAAGTGAGGAGTATAGTCAGGCCTGTGAATCCCATGGCTGATGATAATGTTACAAAATTAACTAACATTTATTGAGCTCTTACTATCTGTCAGGTAGTGCCTTTTTTCTTGTCTTTTCTCATTTAATTCTTACTACTATTATCCCTATTTAACAGATGAGGAAAAAATAGAGGCATAGAGAAATTAAGTAATTCTCCTAAGGTCACAAAAAAGCTAGTAAGTGTCTCAGCTGGGATGAAACCCAGACAACATGCTTCAGAAGCTGCACTCTTAACCACTAAGGAGCTCCCATGAGGTAGAAGAGAGCTACTTCAGTAGAATTTCAATTTAAAAAAAAGGTGTATTTTGATAAAAAGATTTACTGGTTCTATATTAACATGGAGAGAAAGGGTATTGAACCTATAGTAACACACAGAAAAAGGGTATGCCTAGTTTTAAAGCTTCTAAAGACTGATTGCTATTCTACAAATCTATCTAGGGACAGCAGGCAGGACTAAACTGCTTCTCAGTCTCTGAAATTAAGATTTTATAAACAGCATTCTAGAACCTACCTGTAATAATAAGGAGAGTGTAAATATAGTCAATGATGGCTAAGATGCTTAGGGCATGGAGTAGAATAGTAGCAACAAGGGGATGAAGTGGAGGTTGAAGTAGACATTTCAAAAGAGGAATGAATAGAGAAGGGAAAGAGCAGAGAAGGCTGGATAACTACTGAAAGGTGGTATATTCTCAAAGATGGTTAATGTTGGACAGACAGTCAGTTTGGAAAGCATGCATGGTGAGAATACAGCATAGGGGCCACTGAGAACATAGGACAGGTGATCAACTGAGTGTCATAATCTGCAAAATGAATGAAGTTAAAGCACTGGAGCAGCTATTTGTTAGACTGTCATCTATGACATAAGTAAGCTCTGCAATGTGAACAGGAAATGTAGGAAGCACATGGCTAGGAGAAATGAGTTCAGTCTGAAAATCACCTTCTTGCAACTTGATTGCATTTGTTGCCCCTACCTACCCAATGTCTTGATTTCTTTGACCTTTAGCTGTCCAGACTCCTCAAATGGGTTTTCTGACTACCTAGTACTTGAGCTGAGCTCTGTCATAATGGAAATGTCAGAACAGTCAACACACTGAAGATGCAGAGTTGGAAGGAGAGAGAGATCGGACATGAGTAGTGTTTCCTTAGAATTACTCCAAATTTCATTCATTTTTAAAAATGAAGTCAGAAAGCGGAACTTCTCCACTTGTGGAAATAATTACTAGTACTCTAATAGCAATATTCACTAGTCTAATACGGGGAAGTATTAAATTATAAAAGGTAAGAATAAGTACAAGCAGGAAAAATGATATTAATCCATTATTCCCGACTATCTCATTACTCTCAGACCTACTCCTAGAAATCACAAGTTCCCACAGAAAGTTGGAAATCCTATATTCAGCTGTTTATAATTTAGATGAATATTCCTCTGCATTAGTACAGATACTTAAGAATAAATGCAGGAACATATTTATTTCTATTATTTTAAGTGACATTCTTTAAGAACCAAGATATTTTACTTGGCCGTCAGCTCTAATCAAGGCAGATAATTCATTGATTCCTTTAAAGTCACTAATGTCCAGAACAAATAAATAACAATCAAGGGTTACATGGCAGTAAAATAACACACACACACACACACACACACCACAAAAAAAGTCAGAAGAGGCACAAAATATGCAGGAAGAGAGAAGAAAGAAAAATGGAGAAACAGTGTCACAGCACAATATAAAGATGAGAGCAATTAAACTGAATATACCTACCCTAAACAAAACTATCTAACCAGCTTCAGCCTGAAATTTCTAAGTAGTAAGAATGATTTTCAATTTTGCTAGCAAAGCATAGGATAAGATGAATAGAAATTTGTCCTTTTATACCTTTTAAAGGCAAAAGAGGGCAATATTTTTCCTGAAAGGTCATAAAAACTATTGATATGGTATCTACATTTTCCAATTTGAAGCACCACAGAAGACTAACATGCTAAGCAAGCTACTACTTCTATTTCCTGAGTGGGAAAAATTATTAGTTTTTGAAACTTACTGTGACTCTTGCTGGAAGCATAAAAGAGTTGCAGAAATCAGCACCAGAGCAAACTAATTGGCTTTGGAGCTCATGACTTCCTAAACCATCTCTCTCAGCTTTGACAGATTTTTTCTATACTCACATCTTCTAGGACTGTCCCAGTCATTGTGTCCTTTGTCAAAGCTGGTACCCAGAAATAAATATAATAGAGTGTGTTTAAGTGAGAAATTAAAAAGAACTGTCATTTGCTTTATTCTGGATACTGTATTTCTATTACTGCAGTTTAAGATCAACTCATCTCTTTACTTATATTGGGCTATTAGTCAACTGATATCCAAAGTCCAGTTTGCCCATCTGCTAAGTGACTGGCTTTTACACAACAGCTGCACAGTACATCCAATTCAAATTCATGCCTTGGCAAAACTACAGATAACTAACATGTTATCACACTTTGAAGAATTATTGTCAAAGTTACACAGTAGAAGAGAAAATGTTAAATGTTTGAATGCAACTTGATTTTATACCTTCACTGGATCTGGCCCACTCAATAGAGTGCATGCACACATCCAGATGAACTTCACTTCTACACTCACAATACAATCTGTTCTGTCTATAGTTCTGGTACTCACATGTACTGTTCTAATGCTGAATTTGTTTATTGCTTAATAACATAATTAAAAAATATAATAATCTTGCTATAAATATATACTTGCTCAATAAATATCTGATAACATAAAATGTTATGATTTCATAATATACAGATGTGTCACATAAAATATATTATTATATAATAAAATGTTATGAATATATTATATAAATATGAATAAATTATGCAGTATATAGTATATAATACAATATGAAAATTATAGTACCGCCATTGCTTTGCTTTCTAAACCTTAAAGGGAAATGCTCTACTCCAAACCATATGTCTCATAAATAAACTTTCTGAAGGTAGGCAATGACTTTAAAAATTAATAGCATCCCATGCTAATGTGTGTTCAGTAGTCCCCCCTTATCCATGGGGGATAAGTTCCAAGACCCCCAGTGGATGCCTGAAACCACAGATAGTACCAAACCCTATATTTACTTTGTTTTTTCCTGTACATACAAATCTATGATAAAGGTTAATTTATAAATTAGGCATAGTAAGGGATTAACAACAATTAATAATAAAACAAAACAATTATAACAATACACTGTAATAAAAGTATGTAATAAAAGTACATGATGTGGTCTTCCTTAGAATATTTTATTGTACTGTACTCACAGTTTTGGATCATGGTTGACCATGGGTAAATAAAACCGTGAAAAGCAAGACCATGGATAAGCAGGGACTACTTTTACAGGAAAAAACATGGCATATACAGGGTTTGGCATTATCCACAGTTTCAGGCATCCACTGGGGGTCTTGGAACACATTCCCCGCAGATAAGAAGGGACAAATGTATTTTTAAAAAATTATATTCTGTCTTTTACTCCCCACTCACTTACTTCATTTGAAGGATAGTTTCTTGTGTTCACACTAAGTTCTATTATTATATTCAGAAATCCTAAAAACCCTAATGAATTCATTATCACCTAAAATATATTTGAAACATGGATATAACACAGTGCATAACATTGGTCAAAAGAAGCAGTGAAATTCTTCTCAATAACCTTAGCAAACAGGTCAGATATCTGTTTGAATAATTGTAATATAATATTAAACTCAATAAGAAAGGTGCAAAGGACCACTTGACCTTCTGCTAATTTGTGTAATTTTTCTATATTTAAAAAATAATAGTAAACTGCTGTCAACTAATTACAGTTTAAATTTTACTTCCTTTCAGATTCTTTATTTGGAAGTATCTTAAAAATTCCCTGCTACAGTCAAGTGCGGTGGCGCTCCCGCCGAGGGTTCGGATCCCACATACAGACTGGCCGCTCACTGGCTGAGCG
>NW_007729532.1:187615-203972 GCF_000696425.1 Galeopterus variegatus | reverse complement strand
TTTCTATAAATTTGGTTGTAATGACTGCTCTTTCATTTCTGATTTTAGTTATTTAAATCTTCTCTCTTTTTTCTTAGTCCATCTAAGTAAAGGTTTGTCAATTTTGTGGATCCTGTCAAAGTACCAATTTTTGGTTTCATTGATTTTCTCTATTTTTTCTATTTCTATTTCTTTTATCTGTGCTCAGTTTTTTATTATTTTCTTCCTTTGCTAGGGCTGGGCTTAGTTTTCTCTTCATTTTCTAGTTTCTTAAGGTGCGAAGGTGTGATTGTTGATTTGAGATCTTTCTTTTTTTATTATGTACACATTTACATTAAGTAAACTTCCCTTTTAGGAAAAAAAATAAAAATGTCCTGGGAAAAAAATAAAGAAGAGTCAAATCAAGTTTATGGTAATTAAATCTGAATTCATAAACAATCTCAAAAAAAAAAAAGTAAAACAAAAAATACAAAGATCTCATCGTATAGTTTAGAAAACCAAGCAAAATTAACTGACAGAGAAATACTCAGGACTTCTTCATGTTTATCTTGATGCCATTTTAATAATCCTACAAAAAACACAGAACTATAGTTTTAAAACTAGATTAATGCATCATACCTACTATCTTTAATGCAAATATTTAAAAACTGTAAAGTGTTCAGACAACCTCTGTTAAAAGGACACATGGGAAAGGAGAGGATCACTTCAAAATAATGTCAAACAAACTGCTCTTCAATTTGAGGTTTCATCGTGTTAAAGCCTGGAAAAAAAGAAGTAGGCAAAGAAATTTATGATTAGAGCTGATCTACTTGTAAAAAAAAAAAAAAAAGGTTAGAGGCTTCTGGTCAAAAGATGGCAAAATCGACGGTTCCCAGCGTCACTCCCTCTCACAAATCAACAAATTTACAACTACAAAAATGTAACATCAGCCAAGCTGGGGCTGCTGGAGCTCAGGGGAAGAGGAGGAGGGACCTATGGAACTCATGAAGGCAGGAGGAACCATGATGAGAGAAAGAAAAAACTGCTCTCAGCATTTCGGGCTGCGGCGCTTTAATGCTGGAGCGCACGGAGCAGGAGCCAGCAGAAGCCACAGCTGTGCCCTTTAGATGGAGTTACTTGGAGGCAGTAGGGGAGAAGAGGATTTTGGTGGCCCCCAGGACAGCAAGACCACTAATAGGGTTCCTGTGGACCCATGCAGGAGTGAGGAACCAGAACAGCTGAAAAAGGGGAGCCTTTCAGAAGCCAGTGAATCATGGCAAGGGACCAGCGCAGGGCCCGTCCCGTGGGAAGTGTTGGAGCACAGGCAGTGGGGGAGACAGGTTCACCAGGAGAACACTGGGACACAGCAAGGACAGCTGGTCTGCACCCCAATCAGCACAGGACCACTCAGAGGAGACTGGTCAGAAATGCAGAATTGCATGAGGTGCAATTTGATAAAAAAAAACTCATGCCCAGATTGGAGTTTCTACACAACCCAGGTGCACCGAGTACCTGGAGAGCCGGAAGTACATATAAGGTCAACCATTAAACCCTGAGCTGCACAAAAAGCCTTCCCTAGGGAAACAGTAGCAAAGCAGCATTTTAGTCAACCACACAGCTCAAGTACTGGTTCCCACAGGAAATTCCTCCATAAGGAATAGGACAAAAAGTTGGTTCCGGCCCAGGCATGCTAGCAATGCCTTCAGGACCACCATGGGACATGAGACATGGAGCTAGAGGCAGGACCCCTACCCACAACCACTCACACAGCCAGCACCTCGGGGCCCTGCCCAGGAACCTGAGCAATAGAACCAGACCCTACTCCCACATCCAGGCACACCACCAATGCCTAGGGTCCTGCCTGGGGACCTGGAGCTAGCAGCTGGGGAGCAGACCCCCTTCCCAGACCCAGGCACACCGTGACAGCACCTCACGGACCCATACAGGGGCCCAAGACAAGGAGGAGGGGACCAGACCCCCCCTCCTGCAACCAGGCACACTGCACCAGTGACCTGGTGCCTGCCCAGGGTCCTGAGGTATGGAGCTAGGGACCGGACCTCCCTTCCCACAACCAGGCTCACTGTGCTAGTGCCTCAGGGCCTGTCCAGGGACCTGGGGAATGGAGAAGGGGACTGGGCCCCCCTCCTACAACCAGAATCGCTGCACCAGTGCCTTGGGGCCTGCCCAGGGTCTTGGGGTATGGAGCCAGGGATTGGACACTCTCCACAACCAGGCACACTGCCAGCAACAAGGAACATGCCAAAATCATCTCCTCCATGTGGGTGGCCCACCACAGCTACCACGATATCCATGGATGCTGCGAAGGCAGCTAGAAGCCAAAACCACCATGCAGATGGTCCATCAGCCACTGGAGGAGTGCACTGACACAAGAAGAATCACCAGCAGAGATAAAGAAAGGAGAGGATGTCTCTCCCCACAGAGCCCATTTCAGAGTGACAGAAGAGGCATCTGCTGTATGATAGTATTGGGGGACCTGATCATGCCTCTCAGCACTGGACAGATCATTTGGGCAGCAAATCAACAGAGTAACGATTATTCTTTCAGAGGGAGAGAAGAAATCTAGGGTAATTTTGGGGGAGGGGGAGGGAAAGGTGATGGGGAGGGATTGGACAAGGGGCATAAAGAATAATTACGATTTGTAACAATATATACGCTAGTATTATTGATTTGGCCAACATATCTCAATGTTGAACCCCAAAAATATGTATAATCAATTTAGATCCCATAAAAATTAAATAAGAAATAAAATTAAATAAATTTTTTTTAAAAAGAAAGTATAATTTCCTGTTCCATAGAATTAAATAAAATTTTTTTAAAAAGAAAGTATAATTTCCTGTTCCATAGATGAAGAACTGGGTTTCTTTTTAAAACTGACAAGAGTTGACAGTTTATGATGAAAAGTAGTTGAGACTAAAACTAACATGAAATCCTTGTGTCTTTGGCTTTACTAAATCACAAAACTGAAATGCAAGTAAAAATTAGCTATGCTTACTGACCATCTAATTTCATAAGATACATATGAAAGGCACAAAAGAAATAAAGTTAATTCATGCTGTCATGGAAATTATAAGTTAGTAACAACGATGTATGCTTATCAACTGAATCCAAGAAATATGTAACATTTATTATGAGAGCATACAAGACCATACAGTACTAAATGATATAATACATACCTAAAGTAATTTAAACTAATGTCACATGTAAAGTTAAACATGTAGTATTACTAAACAGAAACAAAGACTCACCAAAAAAACTGCATTGTGTAAGTACAGAACAGGGAGGTTTATACTTGACTATGAACAAAGAATTTCTTTCTTAGAACATAAGTAAATAGAGCCAGAGTAAAAAGCACATTCCAAACTAGTTAGAAGAACTTGAGGACCCAATGCCATGGACACTAGTCAAGCCTGGGTAGACCTACTGTGAAATATGAAAGGAAGTGACGTGATCTAAACATTTTGTAAAGATTACCTTGCAGTGCTATAACCTGTGGAATGAGAAACCAATGAGGCAAAGAGATCAGCTACGAAGCAAGTATAGAAGCTCCTCTCTGTAAAATTTTACTTTGTGAAAGTTTCACTATGGAAGAAAAGCACGCTCACCCTATTCATAAGAAAAGGATAGCATTTATGGTTAACGATGGTCACTATCACTTGGCCATCTCATTTTTCAGGTATAAAGTGTCTTATAAATATTATTAATTCCCTTATGGCTGATGAGTACAAAAGGAATTCCAAGTTTTGAAAACCCTAGTGAGAAGGATTTGATTCTAATGGAAATAAGTGTACTTTAAAAAGAATACCATCTCCCCAATAAAGCTATATTGGATGATAGTGAGAATGATTCTGAAGGTTAACAAGTGAATCATAAAATACATGGAAAATACTGTGCCTATGTAAACAATAAAAGGCACCAAGACATGCAAAAATTAAAATATGTAGTTAGGTGATTAGCATGAAAATCAGATACCCACTGGCCTACTGTTATTTTAGGAGAACGGCAGCATTTGAAATACTTAATGGCTAAGTATGGCACACAGTGCTGAGGATGAGATTTCTGTTGCAAAGCAGAAGTTTGTAGTTCATAAAGGCCTGTGAATATCATCAAAGTGAGGAGTATAGTCAGGCCTGTGAATCCCATGGCTGATGATAATGTTACAAAATTAACTAACATTTATTGAGCTCTTACTATCTGTCAGGTAGTGCCTTTTTTCTTGTCTTTTCTCATTTAATTCTTACTACTATTATCCCTATTTAACAGATGAGGAAAAAATAGAGGCATAGAGAAATTAAGTAATTCTCCTAAGGTCACAAAAAAGCTAGTAAGTGTCTCAGCTGGGATGAAACCCAGACAACATGCTTCAGAAGCTGCACTCTTAACCACTAAGGAGCTCCCATGAGGTAGAAGAGAGCTACTTCAGTAGAATTTCAATTTAAAAAAAAGGTGTATTTTGATAAAAAGATTTACTGGTTCTATATTAACATGGAGAGAAAGGGTATTGAACCTATAGTAACACACAGAAAAAGGGTATGCCTAGTTTTAAAGCTTCTAAAGACTGATTGCTATTCTACAAATCTATCTAGGGACAGCAGGCAGGACTAAACTGCTTCTCAGTCTCTGAAATTAAGATTTTATAAACAGCATTCTAGAACCTACCTGTAATAATAAGGAGAGTGTAAATATAGTCAATGATGGCTAAGATGCTTAGGGCATGGAGTAGAATAGTAGCAACAAGGGGATGAAGTGGAGGTTGAAGTAGACATTTCAAAAGAGGAATGAATAGAGAAGGGGAAGAGCAGAGAAGGCTGGATAACTACTGAAAGGTGGTATATTCTCAAAGATGGTTAATGTTGGACAGACAGTCAGTTTGGAAAGCATGCATGGTGAGAATACAGCATAGGGGCCACTGAGAACACAGGACAGGTGATCAACTGAGTGTCATAATCTGCAAAATGAATGAAGTTAAAGCACTGGAGCAGCTATTTGTTAGACTGTCATCTATGACATAACTAAGCTCTGCAATGTGAACAGGAAATGTAGGAAGCACATGGCTAGGAGAAATGAGTTCAGTCTGAAAATCACCTTCTTGCAACTTGATTGCATTTGTTGCCCCTACCTACCCAATGTCTTGATTTCTTTGACCTTTAGCTGTCCAGACTCCTCAAATGGGTTTTCTGACTACCTAGTACTTGAGCTGAGCTCTGTCATAATGGAAATGTCAGAACAGTCAACACACTGAAGATGCAGAGTTGGAAGGAGAGAGAGATCGGACATGAGTAGTGTTTCCTTAGAATTACTCCAAATTTCATTCATTTTTAAAAATGAAGTCAGAAAGCGGAACTTCTCCACTTGTGGAAATAATTACTAGTACTCTAATAGCAATATTCACTAGTCTAATACGGGGAAGTATTAAATTATAAAAGGTAAGAATAAGTACAAGCAGGAAAAATGATATTAATCCATTATTCCCGACTATCTCATTACTCTCAGACCTACTCCTAGAAATCACAAGTTCCCACAGAAAGTTGGAAATCCTATATTCAGCTGTTTATAATTTAGATGAATATTCCTCTGCATTAGTACAGATACTTAAGAATAAATGCAGGAACATATTTATTTCTATTATTTTAAGTGACATTCTTTAAGAACCAAGATATTTTACTTGGCCGTCAGCTCTAATCAAGGCAGATAATTCATTGATTCCTTTAAAGTCACTAATGTCCAGAACAAATAAATAACAATCAAGGGTTACATGGCAGTAAAATAACACACACACACACACACACACACCACAAAAAAAGTCAGAAGAGGCACAAAATATGCAGGAAGAGAGAAGAAAGAAAAATGGAGAAACAGTGTCACAGCACAATATAAAGATGAGAGCAATTAAACTGAATATACCTACCCTAAACAAAACTATCTAACCAGCTTCAGCCTGAAATTTCTAAGTAGTAAGAATGATTTTCAATTTTGCTAGCAAAGCATAGGATAAGATGAATAGAAATTTGTCCTTTTATACCTTTTAAAGGCAAAAGAGGGCAATATTTTTCCTGAAAGGTCATAAAAACTATTGATATGGTATCTACATTTTCCAATTTGAAGCACCACAGAAGACTAACATGCTAAGCAAGCTACTACTTCTATTTCCTGAGTGGGAAAAATTATTAGTTTTTGAAACTTACTGTGACTCTTGCTGGAAGCATAAAAGAGTTGCAGAAATCAGCACCAGAGCAAACTAATTGGCTTTGGAGCTCATGACTTCCTAAACCATCTCTCTCAGCTTTGACAGATTTTTTCTATACTCACATCTTCTAGGACTGTCCCAGTCATTGTGTCCTTTGTCAAAGCTGGTACCCAGAAATAAATATAATAGAGTGTGTTTAAGTGAGAAATTAAAAAGAACTATCATTTGCTTTATTCTGGATACTGTATTTCTATTACTGCAGTTTAAGATCAACTCATCTCTTTACTTATATTGGGCTATTAGTCAACTGATATCCAAAGTCCAGTTTGCCCATCTGCTAAGTGACTGGCTTTTACACAACAGCTGCACAGTACATCCAATTCAAATTCATGCCTTGGCAAAACTACAGATAACTAACATGTTATCACACTTTGAAGAATTATTGTCAAAGTTACACAGTAGAAGAGAAAATGTTAAATGTTTGAATGCAACTTGATTTTATACCTTCACTGGATCTGGCCCACTCAATAGAGTGCATGCACACATCCAGATGAACTTCACTTCTACACTCACAATACAATCTGTTCTGTCTATAGTTCTGGTACTCACATGTACTGTTCTAATGCTGAATTTGTTTATTGCTTAATAACATAATTTAAAAATATAATAATCTTGCTATAAATATATACTTGCTCAAATATTTGATAACATAAAATGTTACAATTTCATAATATACAGATGTGTCACATAAAATATATTATTATATAATAAAATGTTATGAATATATTATATAAATATGAATAAATTATGCAGTATATGGAATATAATACAATTTAAAAATTATAGTACCACCATTGCTTTGCTTTCTAAAACTTAAAGGGAATGCTCTACTCCTAACTGTATGTCTCATAAATAAACTTTCTGAAGGTAGGCAATGACTTTAAAAATTAATAGCATCCCATGCTAATGTGTGTTCAGTAGTCCCCCCTTATCCATGGGGAGGGCCCTGAGTGCTAGCAAATGGAGTGGCAGAGGTGAAAAGAGCAGGTGAAGAGCAGAAATAGGCAGCACCACAGAATACTGAGGTACCTCACCATTTCTCTTGCCGGTCCCAAGAGAAAATAAGTCCTTCTTCCAAAGGCTAGTTCTCCATTTAGAGAATGGCACTGACCTAGTTTCTATTGGAGATGCAAGAAAACTTACACTATTAAACATTACATATATATCTCCATACTGGCCAAAAAAAAACATGCAATGAATCCGTGTACCCAAAAACACCTTTTGAGACAGCACCCATTTATTTTTCAAATAGTATACAAATGCTCCTTGACTTATGAATGGGGTTACATCCCCGATAAACCCATCCTAAGTTGAAAATAACCTAAGTAGAGAAAACAGTTTAAACTTAGGCTATTTTTAATTTACGATAGGTTTACCGGGTATAGAACACCACTGGTTCGGATCCCACATACAGACTGGCCGCTCACTGGCTGAGCGAGGTGCGGGGGCAACGCCGAGGGTTGCGATCCCGTTGCCGGTCCCGGTCTGGTACGGGCGCGACACTGAGGGTTGCGATCCATTGCCGGTCACAAAAAAAGACAAAAAGGGGAAAAAAAAAAAATTCTAGAAAAATAAAAGTTTTATCAGACTAGACGTTCTTCCAGGGAAACTTCAAAATGCCATGTTATAATATTCAAGTCTAAAAGCTGTGGTTAAAAACAAAATCAGCTGGTCGGTTTGCTCAGTTGGTGAGAACACAGTGTTATAACACCAAGGTCAAAGGTTTGAATCCCCTTAATGGCCAGCCACTAAAAACTAAAAGAAAAACAAAAGACTTTTTACTACAGTGCTCTACACTAAAAGGCCTGGTTATAAATCAATTTGACCTAAAATGTTTTATTCCATGTAGCAGATGAGCAGTATTTTAACCATTTAAAAAAAAGAACATGAGACATTTAATTTAGACACTTTGTAAAAAAAAAAAAAAAAAAATCACATTAAAAGAAGCCTTCCTACTCTCTCATATGTACAATTAAATTACTTAGCAGTTTCTTTGATATAATCTCACAGTAATTTTAACATAATATTAGATTTACAAAAATACCAATCACATTAAAAGAAGCCTTCCTACTCTCTCATATGTACAATTAAATTACTTGGCAGTTTCTTTGATATAATCTCACAGTAATTTTAACATAATATTAGATTTACAAAAATACCACTTGTCTTTTCTCCTTTATTTTTATATATGAAGGAAGATTTAAAATTCCGGGGCATTAAAAAGTTCTCAATCAAAGAAAAAAGTATAAACAATATAATTTTATACAATAATTCTTTTCCATTATATAATCAGTAAATATATACTTTTTGCTATTTAACTAACATTTCTTATGCCAACCTATAGCATAAGAACCAGCAAAAGGGCAAAGAGTCATTATCTCTCTTGGCAAGCATTTGAGGAGGAAAAGGATGGAAATGAATAGAATATTAGAAATAGAAACAAATTATTCCAAGCATCACATCAAAAATATACTACCAAGCAGAAATTAAAATTCCCCCAATTCGCATGAGTAAACAGATTAAGCACTTAGTACTTTTCCCAGTTAATAAAATAAGAAAAGTTAATATTGTCATTTACTACTCACTGAAAGAAAGTGAGCCGAGATGTCGGGTACCGTTCAAGCTTTATAAAAGGAAGAAAATCTGTGGGGCTGTGCTCAAAGTGAAAATGGGGGACAGCACCAGGTGTGGGGTGGTAGAGCTTATATTGGTATGTTGGCGCCAAGAGCTGGGTGACGTAATTCCAGGGTGGGATTGAGTTAGGTCATGGGGATGGAGAGTTCTACGCATGTGGAAACGCCAAAAGTTTCATTTTCTCCAAAAGCATGAGGCTTCTTGTAAGTGAGAACGGGGGTGGGGAGGGGAGGAGGTGGAAGGCGCCATTTAGTACTTGAGCTTGTCTAAAATGGCGCTGGTTATGCTGCAGATCTGTTACTCAACAGACGTTATAACTAGCCTTTTATAAATTCATTATCTAACTTGATATGCTCATCGTTTGCCACAGGATTTACTACACTAAGACTGCGATGTAAGTGCATTTTGTACATGTTTACTTCCTCCATTAAGTAAGTTTCTTGAGTCAACAATATTTTACTTATTGATTACTCCCTCCCTTCTTGCCACAAGGTCCATATCAGATGCTTAATAAATGCTAAATGAATTGGATTTAGATAAGGTGACTACAGATTTTGGGTTGTCCAGAACCATTCTGGTTTTGTTGATGATGCCAGTATAATGAAAAAGCACATACTCTTTCATTTTCACTGTCCTGATTTGGACAATAAATTACCTGATAATAGTAACTGCAGACAAGTTAAAATTCTTTCTAAAATTGTCAGTAGACAAATCTCAAACAATGTCTGGAGTAGGGCCCTGAGTGCTAGCAAATGGAGTGGCAGAGGTGAAAAGAGCAGGTGAAGAGCAGAAATAGGCAGCACCACAGAATACTGAGGTACCTCACCATTTCTCTTGCCGGTCCCAAGAGAAAATAAGTCCTTCTTCCAAAGGCTAGTTCTCCATTTAGAGAATGGCACTGACCTAGTTTCTATTGGAGATGCAAGAAAACTTACACTATTAAACATTACATATATATCTCCATACTGGCCAAAAAAAAACATGCAATGAATCCGTGTACCCAAAAACACCTTTTGAGACAGCACCCATTTATTTTTCAAATAGTATACAAATGCTCCTTGACTTATGAATGGGGTTACATCCCCGATAAACCCATCCTAAGTTGAAAATAACCTAAGTAGAGAAAACAGTTTAAACTTAGGCTATTTTTAATTTACGATAGGTTTACCGGGTATAGAACACCACTGTAAGTTGAGGACGGTACTGAATGCATATAGCTTTCACACCATCGTAAAGTTGAAAAATTGATAGGTCAAACCGTTGTAAGTTGGGGACCATCTATAATTGGAACACATTTCATATATTATTATTCTCATTCCACAGAAAAACATTTTATAAGACCAGCCTTCAGAAAAAATAAGTCATTAATCAGATTTCAGTGACCTCTGAAAAGGAATTTTATATGGATGTATAAATACATTTAATTAAAACACACATTTTGTTATGAGCTGAATTTTGTCACCCCCCAAAACTCATATGTTATAAAGTCTTAACCCCTGTACTTCAGAATATAACTGTATTTGGAGAGAGGCTCTTTAAAGAGGTGATTAAGTTAAAATGAGGTCTTATGGGTGGGCCCTAATCCAGTATGACTGGTGTCTTTCTAAGTAGAGATTAGGACACAGGCACATGTGCAAGGATGACCATGTGGAAGACACAGAGAGAGAAAACTCTAGAAGCAACCAACCCTGCTGACACCTTAATCTCGAACTTCTAGCCTCCAGAATTATGAGAAAATATACGTTATTTAAGTTACTCAGTCTGTGGTACTTCATTATGGCAGCCCTAGCAAACTAATACACATTTGTAAACATACTCCACCAAATTCTCTTTGGTTTTTCATATTTAAATGTTTTAATTGATTTCTGTATTTTTTCTTCTTTGAGAGAATACTTGTTCATTTCTATTGGGTGGGGGCGGCCACGGAAAAGCCGCTTTCTCCCTCTGTCTACAGGGGAATGTGGCCTGTGGCCTGGGTGGGGCAGCCATTCTCTTCCATGTTCAGGGGGCTGAAAATCAGTGCTGGGGGTGGTGGGCCGGCAAAGGGATTAATGCCTGCCAGATCTTCAAACTTTTACATATATACATAAATATGAAAATGCCACAGTCCTGCTCTGGTCAATAAAGGATCCTTTGGAGAGTAAAAAAAAAAAAAAAATCAGAATTAGAACAAAAACAGATTAAAACATGTAAAAAAGATTTTGCATATTACAAAGTGCTGAATTTTTAAACTGCTGATTTTTTTTTTTCAAATAAGAATTTGCTTAAGGGCAATATTAATGCTCAACAAGAGCCTAGTAGTCTAATGTTAAGCAAAAAGATAAAAATAAGAAATAGAATATAATTCTGGTGAGTTGATGCAACATTCAGAATTTAAGTAAACATTGGATCTTTCCAAATTTCTATAGCTTCTCATATTCCATATTAATATCCAATGCATATTATAAAATCATACATAGTAAGAAAATCCATTCAATGGGTAAGAAAGGCCAATCGCATTTTAATGTAAGAGTATGAAAAGTTCACTGATACTGTTTCAGATTCCATATTGCAACTAACCTTTAAGAAACTATCCCTTGTTGAGTTGTGTTGTAATATCAAAGAAGAATATTCACAATTATTTGAAAAAGCTATTAAAATACTCCTCTCTTTTCCAACTACACATCAGTATGAGGCTGGGTTCTCTTCACAGATGTTAAACACATCATGTTGTGAAAGACTGAATGCAGAAAAGGACATGAGAATCCAGCTACCTTCTTCTAAGTGAATCACTAAAGACTATACAAAATTATAAAAATGTTATTCTTATTAATGATTTTGTTTTATAAAACATATTTTTCATAAAACTATGTTAATGATGTAAACGTGCAATAAGTACATTACTGCTATTTTTAAGTGAATTAATAAGTTTGTCAGCACCACACTCTCCCAAGTGAGCTAACTGGCCATCCCTATATAGGGATCCAAACCTGTGGCCTTGGTGTTATCAGGCCTCACACTCTCCCAAGTGAGCCACAGGCTGGCCCCTCAAGAATTAATAAGTTTTGAAACAATTTCTCAATTTTAATTTCTAGTACAGTAAATATTAGTAGCAACAGCCCACATAAACAAAAACTCTTTGAAGTCCTTGTCAGAGACTGAATTATGTCTCCCCTCAAAACTCATACGCTGAAGCCCTAATTCCCAATGTAACTGTATTTGGAGACAGCGCCTTTAAGGAAGTAACTGAGGTTAACTTTAAGGAAGCAACTGAAACCATAAGGGTGAGGCCCTACTCCAATAGGAATGGTGACCATCTAAGAAGAGGAAGAGACAACTGAGACCTCTCTTTCTCTGAGTACTCACAGAAGAAAGGCCATATAAGGACATATGGAGAAGGTGACTATCTGCAAGCCAGGAAGAGAGGCCTCACCAGAAAACAATCCTTCCAACATCTTGCTTTTGGGCTTCCAGCCTCAATAACTGGGGAAAATTAATGTCTGTTACTTAAGCTATCCAGTTGTATCTTTTGCTGGAAGCCTGAGCACACTAATATAGTCCTCAATAATTTTTAAAAGCTTAAAAAGGGTCCTCAGAACAAAAACTTAAAAAATCACTAAATTAGACAGCACCCATTTAGTTGGGTAAATTAAAATTGTAAACAATCTTCATATTTACAACTTGGAAAGGTAATCATAATTCTCATTAGCTATTCAAAATAGAAAAATAACTTTATTTTTACTTGATGTATAAAATTATATACTATTTGAAAGCATATAAAAAAAAAAAAAAAGGGAAAGAAATTGTGAAAGAATTAGCACAGGCTACCGAGGCACTTGCTTTTCATTTTCAGGAAACCAAGCTTGTCAGTGTGTTTGACTAGGGCTTACTAACCCTTAGAGTACTGGTTAAATCTATTAACTTTCTGAACACAAAATCAAACACAAAACAAAAGAACAAATCTTCAGTTTTGCTTCACATGAGAAAAACATAACCAAACAAATTGCTGAGAAAGATGAAAGAAATCAGTCAATGCTGATAAAAACACTAAGTGCAATTTTTTATCCACATAAAACTTATCAAGAATATAGAGAAATAATCAATTAATAGTAAGAAACCCTATTTCTGTACAGTAATGTGCTGCATAATAACCTTTTGGTCAACAATGGACTGCATATATGACAGTGGTCCCATAAGATTAAAATTGCTATATCATACAGAAGTGTGTGGTAGGCTATACCATCTAGTTTGTGTAGGTACACTGTTTACAAAACAATGAAATAGCCTAACCGTGCATTTTTTAGAGTGTATCTTCCTTGTTAAGTGACACAACTGTATATGCAAAAATAAATATTTTTGCTTTCCTGGTAATTACAGTTGATACCGCAAAAATGGTAACAAAGCTGTGGAAGTCACCTAAGAATGAAAATTTTAGTAGTTATAGGCCATTAAGTAATTATTAAGTGATAAAGGCCTAAGATGAGTGGAAATAATGCATTTACCTCAACAAGTTTCTTAATTTCATGGACACAAGTATGTTGTTGAGTTACTTTTAGCAGCAAATAAATTGTGCACTCCAGTATAACAGTTTGATGTAGAATAGTACTCTCATCTAAAAATCAGGCAAAATGCTTGCCTTCTAAGGCTCTAATCTTATGGATAGCATTCCAAGTTACATTTTAATAAATTTCATTTCACATAACTTTGTATAGAAAGAAAATACTAACTCAACTTGAGATAACTTTTCTCTTGGTTGAATGTTTGTACAAAAAAATAATTATGCAGTCCGTTTGGAAAAATACAATAAATCCATATGCATGCAAGTATCAATTTTATCTTATGAAAATTTTTCCATGTTCCAGTTACTTCATTCCTTATTGCATGCTGCAAAAAGCAGCAATAATTTTTATAGCCAAATATCACATCATAAGATATCAGGTAGATTTCAATATTTACCATAAAATTCATGCATTAAATTTAAACATTATAAAAAATGACTTACCAGTTGACACTCCTGAAATATGCACATTTTCAGAATGTTCTGCAAGAGCACCATTTCCTAAAATTAAACATAATGAATAAACTAATTTCCAAGATAATATTTATAAAAATTTTTAAGGACCTCCCTTTAAAAGAGAAACAACTATGTGGAGCTACTTTTAATATTCAGAAACTAAAGTTTCTTGTAATAATCTTCAAAACAATACTGAGAAGCCCAAAATCATCATAATAATAAGGGGAAAAAAACATCTTGGCAATAACAACAATGTGACCAATGTAAATAGATCTGTTTAACACCAGAAAGAAATTCCTACCAATTAATAATCAAAAGGGAACTCAGCACTAGTATTAAAAAAGAGAGAACCTTAGCTTTTTAAAAATATCATTACTCTTGAACATGTCAAATCAGCCACAGGGCACAGTATGATGATTACTGTTCAGGCCACCCAAGTTGGTACTTTAAAAAAAAAAAAAAAAAGTTTTGCATTGTTTTCTAAATCTTTCAACCTTTTCTCATCAACTCTAATAGTCTTAAGAACAGGAGCAGAATTAATTACATATTTCTTTGGTAGTACATGATACCTCATTCCACGCAGTTGGGCACATAGGAGTATTCATGTAATTCACTGAATGTCACCTCATAAAATAAAAGTATGATTCTAAAAGACTCCCACTTAAAGTACTGAAGATACTTACTCAAATTAATGTGAACAGTGTCCCTTCAAGTATTCATTTTCAAAAAGTATTTTTATTTTATTACAAATTATTTCCTTCAACCTCTGTTCTTTCTTGTACAAATTGTTCAATGTTACTTCTAAAATTTAGCCTCTCTCTTCTCTTTAATTGGATCTGGCAACATAACAGCTCAGGAGTCCAGTGGACAGAGAAAGAATTCTCGTCAGAATGGGATGGTGGAGGAAGCTAGTCAGGAGAAGCTTAGAAGGCAATAGGAGAATTCTCTCCCCTGGCAGAGAATGGAGAAAATAGCAGATATTGTAATAAACAACTTTTCTTTTAAACTACCACATTTCCGTGATTACTTGATTATTATATAGCACTCCACATTGCACTAAACTATAGGAGAATAGAATCTGTTCTTATCTGGTTCACCTTTGTATACACAGTTCCTGGAAAACAGCAGGTGCTCAAATAGCTGATGGTTGAATAAATGAGGAATGTCCTGATGATTAAAATGATATGAAGCCCATTAAGCACTTGATACAGTGCCTAGCACATAGTACTGAACAGTATTGATTTTTGTAACTGTGTAAAGTACATTATTATTACTAAAGAATAAAGTAGCAGTGATAAAACAGCATTTCCTTTCTTTTCTTCTTTTTTTTTTTTCTGACTGGTAAGGGGATCGCAGCCCTCGGCATGGTGTGGTCTGCACCACACTCAGCCAGTAAGCGCACTGGCCATCCCTATATAGGATCCGAACCGCAGCCTGGGTGCTACCAGCGCTGCACTCTCCGAGTGAGCCACAGGGCCAGCCCTAAAACAACATTTTTAATTTAACTATAGCTATATCCTTAAAAATGAAAAGAAATGTTATGTTTCCCTCAATTAAGAATGATACAGTAGACATGGTGAAATAGGTGTGTAAGCCCTATTAATATACAAATAAATCTTGATTAGTTATTTTAAGTACGCAAAGCAATTTCTTTTTCCCAGCAACGTTAAATGTTACATTTATAGAACTGAAACTACTAGAAAGACACCACACATTTCTTTACCATACAAACTTATAAAAATAGGTAAGAGAAACAATAAACATCTAACAAGGTTTGCCAAAGGTCAGTATAAACTGCCTAAAATCTTGTCCTCACAAGTAGATCAGCAGTACTGGCATCCTTGGGAGCTTATTAGAAATGCAGTCTCAGCCCCACCCCAGATTATTGAACAGAATTTACATTGTAATACGATCCACCTACATTCCAAATGATCTGTAAGCACATTAAAGTTTAAGAAGCACTGGCAAGTTTTAGCTTAAGCCTTCTACTTTTGTATGCACATTAAAGTCTGAGGAGCACTGGTAAAATTTTGTCGTAAATCTTCTACTTGTGTATTATATACTACTACAAAGTATAGCTGTGTAATTTTGATGTTAAGGCTGCCAATATGCTCAGGAGTTTTAATATTAGACATATTTTATACACCAAATCTTTTGCCCCATTCAGTACATAGAGTAAAGACAGGCAGAAGGAAAAAAAGTAGCATGATGTAGTATTTAAGATTGTGGATTCTGGACTAGTTTGCTAGGATTCTAAAACCACCTCCATTACTTACTTGCTGTGCACTTTAGGGCAAATTACCTAACCTTTCTGTGCCTCTATTTCATCTCTAAAATGAAGATAATACCTACCTTACAGGGCTTAGTGGAATTCTATATAACAGAAAAAAAGAATCTGAATCTACATCAACATGAAAATAAATTAACTGAGCATATTGGCAGCCTTAACATCAAAATTACACAGCTATACTTTGTAGTAGTATATAATACACAAGTAGAAGATTTAC
>NW_007729532.1:181924-187583 GCF_000696425.1 Galeopterus variegatus | reverse complement strand
GACACCACACATTTCTTTACCATACAAACTTATAAAAATAGGTAAGAGAAACAATAAACATCTAACAAGGTTTGCCAAAGGTCAGTATAAACTGCCTAAAATCTTGTCCTCACAAGTAGACCAGCAGTACTGGCATCCTTGGGAGCTTATTAGAAATGCAGTCTCAGCCCCACCCCAGATTATTGAACAGAATTTACATTGTAATACGATCCACCTACATTCCAAGTGATCTGTAAGCACATTAAAGTTTAAGAAGCACTGGCAAGTTTTAGCTTAAGCCTTCTACTTTTGTATGCACATTAAAGACTGAGGAGCACTGGTAAAATTTTGTCGTAAATCTTCTACTTGTGTATTATATACTACTACAAAGTATAGCTGTGTAATTTTGATGTTAAGGCTGCCAATATGCTCAGGAGTTTTAATATTAGACATATTTTATACACCAAATCTTTTGCCCCATTCAGTACATAGAGTAAAGACAGGCAGAAGGAAAAAAAGTAGCATGATGTAGTATTTAAGATTGTGGATTCTGGACTAGATTGCTAGGATTCTAAAACCACCTCCATTACTTACTTGCTGTGCACTTTAGGGCAAATTACCTAACCTTTCTGTGCCTCTATTTCATCTCTAAAATGAAGATAATACCTACCTTACAGGGCTTAGTGGAATTCTATATAACAGAAAAAAAGAATCTGAATCTACATCAACATGAAAATAAATTAACTGACATAGCCTTATAATAAAATATTCAATAAACCAAATGACATAATTCTATATATAGCTTGGATAGATATGCACATTAAATTAAAAATATTGCAGGACAGCATTAGAGTATAATCTCATTTTAAAGCTAAAATTATGTATGCATAGTTTATAATATGCATATGTTTATATAAGCATGTTATATATATGTATACACATTTATATAAACATTGATGAGTCTAGGGTATAGACAATCTGTAGAAGAAAACCTCTGGAATTGGAATTAGACAGGAAGACTAGTTTCATGTACTTTAGCACTGACCAAATTTGTTACAAAAAAGCAAAGATTTTCTTTAGAAACTTTATTCATATGACAGAAATGAGAGAAAAAGAAATAGGCGAACAGAACATAGTGCATTCCCCACCATTCCGAATAAACAGAAATCTGATAAATGTTGTGCTAAGTATTATAAAATATAATTTCAGAAAAGTATTAATGATTTTTAAAACTGATAAAACCTTAAAACATAAAACATAATACTGCTAATATTCCATATATTTACTCTAAATGAAACATGGTCCTAATTATTCACTTATATTTTGTGTGTGGCTGGATGGTATGGGGATCTCTTGACCTTGCTGTTATCAGCACCACACTCTACCAAGTGAGCCAACCAAGTAGCCCAAATATTTAGACGTTTAGAAAAAAAAAAGAAATCAATAATAATTTCTGTTAACATCGGATAACTAACTTTTCTGGTTATATTAGATGTTTCTAATTCTGAACATCACTTGAAGTAAGTGAGGTACTTAATTTGGGCATACTGCCATTCTAAACAGTATTTTTACAAAAATGTCACTTATATAACACAATTATGTCCATGTTATCAGCAGATAGCCCAGAGAAAACTGCTTTGTAGACACAAAGCAAATTATATTCTCCCTAATGCCCCTCTCCCAACTCCCAAGAAAAGAAAACCTTGTATGAGTGAATACGTATACACACCAACTTCCTTACTAAATAACTACAGTGTTCAAATGTAGCCTTTCCAAATATTCTTGCAGAAGTCACCCTTCAGAGGTAGCAAACACTGAAAAATATAGTTTCATAAAACATTACTTCTGTAACTATACACTAGCAGCTGATTAGTTAATGAACCAGCTAATTAAGTTGAGAGCTTCTAAAAAACAATTTTTCAAGAAAAAGCTTCATTACCAAAATCAGGAAATAACTTTTTATGACACAACTCTATTTTTTAGTCCCACCAATGATATACCAAGAGGTAATAAACCGTCGCCATCTATTACTCTTCTGTAGTTTTGATTCCATGATATAAGAGAGAATAGACCAAAAGAGATGCTGTTTTAGGAAAAAAGCTACAGAGAAGTGATAAACAGTTTGAGTTCTGGAACCAGACTCCTTGGAATAACACCCCAGCTATACTATTTATTTAGTCATGAACCTCAACTGAACTATTTTTCTTAAGATTCGGTTTTCTCACCTGTATAATAGGAATGGCACTGTAAAAGAATGTCTAAATTTATGGTCTCTGCATCCCTGTTGCTCTTTTATCAGTCTGTTGTCTTTATTTATTTCTGTTCCTTTACTGAAGTTCTTAAAGAATGGCTAATAAATACACCTAAAGACATGCACCAGCCAAATCCTAAGTGCCTTACAAGCATTCCTTTAGCTAATCCTTAAAACAACAGTTCATTTTATAGACAAGAAAACCAAAGCTTCTAGCAGTTTGGTAATTTTTTCAAAGAACTAATAATTGAATGGACTGAAAATTAAAATCTACTGTCATTAAGAAGTTCGTGTTCCTAACTTTTAAAAAAATCAGTTTCTTTACAAATTCTCATGACATTAAGAAGCTTGTGCTGCTTACTTTTTAAAAAAGGGTTCAGACATGAATATATTTCTTGTTTATAAAAGAAATAGTGCTTAACTATTAGAGTTAAAACCCACTTGCCACACATATTCCAATATGTGTGGGGGAAAACATCGGTTTAAAAGTTAAATGACTGGCAGCTACAAGTAACTAACATGCTCAGCATCCTACAATTTATTTTCCACTGTGCAAAGAGAGTAATTATCAAACATAAATACATATACGTGTACACATACATAAACCCAAAAGCCAAAATTGTTCCTATTTTACTTATATCTTTGTTCATTTTGTGCTGCTATAACAAAACCAGAGGCTGGGTAACTTACACAAAAAAGAAATTAATTACTCACAGTTCTAGAATCTGGGAAGTCCAATATCAAGGTGCCAGCATCTCGTGAGGGCCTTCTTGCTTGTGTCACTCATGGCAGAAGGACAAGAGAGCACATGCAAGAGAGGGCTTTTATAACTAACCACTCTTGAAATAATGAATCCACTTCTATGATAGCAACATTAATCCATTCATGGGGGCAGAGTCCTCACTGGTGCATTGGGGATGAAGCATCCAACGCATGAACTTTGGGGGGACACATTCAAACCATAGCACTGTACTTAAGGAAAAAGTCCAAAATCCTAATAGTGATTGCCACGCTCTCCAGTCTGGTTCTTCCTAACTACTTCTAAAGCTTTACCTCTTGTGATTTACTTTTCCATTCTATCTCTTCTTTCCAGTCATAAAGGATTTCTCTTAGAAAAGTGTCAGCTGTTTCTCTTGCCTTTGGACTTTCATTAACATTATTTCTTTAGGGAGGCATCTCTTGATTACCCCTTACCACGTGGGGTCATTCTGTTATAGGCTCCTACAGTACCCAATACTGTTACTTGCTGAAAATTAATCATATTTGTGTTATCTGTGTAATGCTTATATTCCCAACCAGATCTTCATCTTGGGGCAGGGAGTGGGAAGAAGGAGGGAGGGATATGGCACAGTGATGGGACACAGATGAGTTTTGTTTTGTTTTGCAACCCCAGTGCCTAACACAGAGTATAACACACAATAAGGGATACTCAGACCATATCTGCTCAAAGAAATGAATGAATGGTAAGCTGATACATAAGTAAGAGGCACGTATAGTCCCATCTCCCAAAGAGATTACAATCTACTGAGAAAATAAGTGAAAATATATGAAACAAAAGCAAACAATACAAAATAAAATCAGCATGCTTCTTACTCAAGGAGGAAATCTCTAGAGGCTTTTCTACTGAAAACAGGAGTGTCCACTATAGTCATGTGTGCCACACAACGTTTTAGGCAATGATGAACCACCTATACAATAGTGACCCCATGAGATTATAGGTGTGTAGCAGGCTATACCATCTAGGTTTGTGTAAGTACATTTGATGTATTTCATTTAATATTCTCCTGTTGCCATCTTGAAATCTGAATAACGAGCCTTCCATTTTTATTTTGTGCAATAGTGACCCCATGAGATTATAGGTGTGTAGCAGGCTATACCATCTAGGTTTGTGTAAGTATATTTGATGTATTTCATTTAATATTCTCCTGTTGCCATCTTGAAATCTGAATAACGAGCCTTCCATTTTTATTTTGTGCTAGGCCCTCTACATTATGCAGATAATCTTGGATAGAGACCCTGGTCCAATAGGCTTTGAACTCTTTATTTACACAATGTATATACCCCCCACAAAAAATAATTTTTTTCTTTCTCTTTTGCTTGCTACTAGTGTCAGTTTAAGTTATATTTGAGATCTATTGCCCCAAATTAAATCCATTCTTATTGTCCTACGAATTATGGTGTTTAGAAAGGGAAAGGCATTTAAGACATTGATGAGAGCTTCTTCTGGACGAGGAAAGGTCCCCCAAATAGGCAAGGATATATTCACAGAGCGACATTTGGGAAGTGATGCTAATCAAATAAAAAAATAGATGCATATTATTTTGCATAATGTTGGAATTTGAGAATGTACATATTTGTTAACAAATTCCTCTATTGTTTAGACTGTTTTATTGAACTATAATTGAATATAGATGTTTGTGCAGTAGAGAGTTGAATACCAATACCTGTGTACAATAGGAGATGATCAGATCAGCATAATTAGTACATTCATAAAAACAAACCATGAACATTCTCTGTCTAAAAGTTCAATGTATCATTGTGATTGTTATTTTTCTTTCTTTCGTTCTCTTTCTTTCCTTCCTAGCTCCCAATTATGAGCGAGGACATGTGGTATATCTTTTTCTGTGGCATTACCAATTGCACCGATTTAGTTCATTGTGCACCGTCCCTCAAGTATCTTTCAGTAGTGGACACTGGATGTTGTCTACACAGTATCCATTCTCTTCTTTTCCACTTGTAATACAGACTGATTTATTCAGCTATCTAACCTTCTTCTCTTCAGCCTGGTGCCTCAGGGGAAGTCCTAACCCAGTTTCAGCAGTGTGTTTCATCTGTCCAAGAATATTTTCATTTGCCACAGCACTGACTGATTCAGAGATGGGCAAACAATTAAGTTCTGGCCAATGAAATGTAGGAGAGACTCAAAGAGAAACTCTTCATTCTTCCTCTGGATAGTGTCAAGCACACTTTGATTTCTGAAATCGTTGTAGTCATCTCGATTTAAAGCCAGAATTAAAGATAGAAAAATGGAAACAAAGAATGAACCAAGTTCTGGCTAACATTGTTGATCTGCTAAATCAGACAATACTGGAGCCCATGCTATCACTATAATTATAGATGCATGTTAATAAATGTACTTTTGGGGTTAAATTTTCTTTTATCTGTACCTGGAAGTACCAAAATACATAACCATCTGTCACCCATTTGTTCATTTGAAAAATCAGGGAAATGACACTGAAGTCAATTTTGCCTTCAAAATAGTAAACTCTCCCAGATCCCCATGGTCATTTAATTTCAAGTAAATAAATTAGACATAATGAAGAAATTCACCAAGAAGTTGAATTATATATATTATATATTTATATATTATATAAAGCAAGCTTAAGTCCTGAGGTCATCTTATATAAAAGACTGATTAAAAAACAGAAA
>NW_007729532.1:179668-181454 GCF_000696425.1 Galeopterus variegatus | reverse complement strand
ATATATATAAAGCAAGCTTAAGTCCTGAGGTCATCTTATATAAAAGACTGATTAAAAAACAGAAAACAAAAACTAACAAATCTTTGATGAGACCTGGATGTTCTGTCTTATATTATGTCAATCATAAAAATCTCAGAATGCTTTGTTCAAGAAAGTAAAAAATAATGCTCATAGAATCTACCAAATTACCCCAAATATAAATAGCAAATTGAACCCACACAGTCAAACTATAGTCTGTGTATATAAGTACATGCATATATATATAGTTTATATATATATATATATATATATATATTTTACACACATGCACACACACACACACATACATGTATTCTCTAGCTTCAAATAAATTCATTGAATTATAATTATTATTCCAGAATTACCACTGCTGGATAGCTTCAAATGAAAAGTAAATCTATTTCCTAAACTAAAAGAAAACAAACCATAGTGCAACAAATTTCGAAGATTATAAAATTTTCTCCAGAGTTACACATTTACGGCAGACATTTCCAAAAGGCACAGAATAAAGAATGATGAAATAAGATGTATCTATCAGTCCCTTAGTAAGCACTTAAATTCATATTCAGATCGTCTAATAATCAAAACCCTTTCCTTAGACAGGATGATACTGATCTCAGTATATCCCCAGCAACCCCTTGCTTTTTGTTGGTTTATTTGTATATGATGTCAAGCAGTTTTTCGATTCATTATTCTTGAAGAACTCAGTGCCTCAAACTTACTTTATAGTTTTTTAAAGTTACTATTTTGAGAAAAGCTTTTTTTTTTTCTGACATGTAAATTCTCTCCATGAATAGCTTCTATAACTTAAAAGCAATGTATGTAGGAAGAAGTATAATATGACATGCCTTATTTAATATGGACATTTTTTAAGAAAAGCCAAGAAAAATGAAATCATAAATTGGTATTCATACATGCTAGTTAATCTTAGGACTATCAGGGCAATCTTTGACACAAAGAAATAAAATAAATAAAAACTGATGCAGTATATCAATTAGAATTACTGGAAGATCTGAATTATAGTTTATGAAAATCATTAAAAATACACATTTTAGTTAATATGAATAAATTATAATAGTTTAATTAACCAAAGACTTCTCTTTTAAAACTGAGATTATATATATATATCTATGTTTTACTCTGATGTCTCTAACAGTCTTATTTAAACTACTAATTTGTTTGATAGATATTTAACATATAGTACAAAGTTAACACTAGCCTATTCTTGTCTGATAATCACAATGAAGCAAAGAGATGATGAATATTCAATTATGTCAGGTCTGCTGCTGGCCAACCCGAACAGCCCTTGCCTCACTATCAGTCTCTCCGTTGGTGTTCCTTCTGGTGAGGGAGCGAATTGCCCAGATTCCTCTTTCCCTCCGGTCCCTGTTGGGAGGAGACAGGAGAAGAGAGCCGTGAAGAGAGGTGAGCACAGCCGCCGCGGTGGGGGTTCTGTCGAGCAGTTCTGTTTATTATCACACAAGCACTTGCTTTTAAAGGCAAATGTGGAAGGGAGGTTTTTTACATCCTCCAATCAGCTTAAAAGTTATGAGAGCATGCATCCTGTCTCAATGCCTAGCTATTGCAATCACACAGTGTTCATGAGCGCGGAAGTGGGTATTTGTCCAATAAGAGCTAAGGCAAGGTTCCCGCAGACACTCCCACCCTACTTCCTCCCGGTGCTGTCTTAGGCTGCCATGTTAATACGCCCTTGTGGGCTCATAATGGCGCCGCTTGTAATGTCACTTAAGGTGGTGTTAGTTTTTAA
>NW_007729532.1:171854-179361 GCF_000696425.1 Galeopterus variegatus | reverse complement strand
TTTTTTTTTTTTTTTTTTTTTTTTTTTTTTTTTGACCTGTACAGGGATCGCAACCCTCGCCTCGGAGTCATATACAATACACTCAACCAGTGAGCACACCCCACCATCCCTATATAGGATCTGAACCTGCGGCCGCTGCCAGTGCCACACTCTCCCGAGTGAGCCACAGGGCCGGCCCATATTTTATCTTTAACATAGAATAAATTTGTTACTAGCACATGTTGGAAAAAAATTTACTATTTGGCTGTATTAATCAGTAATTGTATGTCAGTTGATCTGGAGGCTGAGTTACACTAAATTTCTTTCTTTAAGACAACACTTGTGCTTTTTGAAAAAATCTCTACTTTGTCAAAGAAGATATTTTTATGCTTCTCCATTTTCTTTAAGAATGGAGAAAAATTCTAAGATAAAAATTATGCCTGTTTATTTTTCAGAATTGGTGCCATTTAATGAGAGATATTATTGTATAGATATTTCATTTCTATGTTATAGATCTGAGCTTACAGCATAGTCTAGACTACTTAAAGACTCAAATCTTCAATTCAAAAGATAGAAGCTATTTGCCCCAAAATATCATTTTCACTTATAAAAATAATGTACCTTAAAAGAAATCTGTCTTCTAAGATGTTAGTGATAAAGGCAAATTGGTCTAACATTGGGTCTTTTTTTTATCAGAAGATTTTTAACAATATTACTTGATTCTTGAGAGTCTAATAAATTTATCACTTTCTCTTTTGCCAAGTATTTAGGGAGTAGAAAAGAGTACAACACTATATTTAAATATTACACTTAAGTAGATAAATAGATAGGAAAGTAGGTGGAGGGAAAAATTTAAAAATTAAATCATTTCTTTCTTTTGGAATATTATTTACACATGAATCATTTCCTCCACAATGTCTTATGAGATCTTGTGAGGCAACAATAAGTCATCCATCTTATGACTTTGTTACACTTTATTAACAATCATTTGCCATAATTATCATTTTCTGATTTATATTTTAGTGATTTATGTATATGACTAACTATATAATTTACATATTAGTTGTGTTAAATATGAAAAGTTTTACCCTTTGTTGTTAATATTCTCAGTGTTATCTAACAAAGATAGAAAAATTATTGAGCTTGATATTTAACAAGTTTTATTCTGTTGTAACCTAATTTAGCCTACATATTGTATAGGTATACAACACAAATAAATTGCTTTCTAAAGAAATGTTCTCTAAAGAAATTATTTGTCATGCTGAAAATATTTCTCATTAAGAACTGATCAGAAAGATATCTTTAGTTACATACCTGAATTTACTTGCATCAGTTTTTTTCCCTCTGTACATAAATGCCTATGATAAAGTTTAATTTAAAAATTAGGCACAATAAGATATTAACAACAATAATAATAAAAAGGAACAATTATAACAATATACTGTAATAAAAGTTATAATGCAGTGCCTCTTTCTGTTTCAAAATATCTTAATATTTTCAGACTGCAGTTGGCAAGTAACTGAAACCATGGATTTTCTGTTTCAAAATATCTTAATGTTTTCAGACTGCAGTTGACGGCAAGTAACTGAAACCATGGAAACCAAAACCATGGATAAGCGGGGACTACTGCATATACATTGTATATAGTAAGTTGTCTTTAGCCTATAAGAGCACAAACAAATATTGAATGAGGATTAAATAAATTCCAACTTTCCAAGAGATATTCTCTAAGGAAGGATAACTAAAATTTTATCATTAAATGTAATATAGGAAAACATAAAAAGGACTTAGGTATTTTGTTTGCCTATAAATTGCCAGTATAATGCATCTTTGATACTATAAAAGAATGAGTAATGATTTCAGGAAGAAGGATAATTATGGAAAGTAGCATGTTTTCTAAATATTTTTATTTTCCAGCCTTTGTTAGTAGGAATAATCTTTGCCCAATTAAGTTTCTTGAATTCTATTTCCAATAGTTTTTATTCTAGAGTAAATAGCCTGAATATAGCTGTATACTTATAGTCCTTGAATATAGCTGTAAAATCTGGACAACCCACATGAAGCAAACATGAGAAATGACAAGTAAACAGGTTGGGGGAAAAGACCAAAATTTCTAGTATCACCAGCTGGTAGCGAGTTTATTATATTGTTTTCTCTGTTTTTATGCTTCTTGTACCCAGATTAAGAGCAAGATCACATAATTTCACAAAGACTGGGATAACTAAAGACTCGACATAAACTAAATCTGGATGGCTAAGGCTTCCTGGCTATATAACCGAATAGTGACCACAGGNCTCAGTGTTATCTAACAAAGATAGAAAAATTATTGAGCTTGATATTTAACAAGTTTTATTCCGTTGTAACCTAATTTAGCCTACATATTGTATAGGTATACGACACAAATAAATTGCTTTCTAAAGAAATGTTCTCTAAAGAAATTATTTGTCATGCTGAAAATATTTCTCATTAAGAACTGATCAGAAAGGTATCTTTAGTTACATACCTGAATTTACTTGCATCAGTTTTTTTCCCTCTGTACATAAATGCCTATGATAAAGTTTAATTTAAAAATTAGGCACAATAAGATATTAACAACAATAATAATAAAAAGGAACAATTATAACAATATACTGTAATAAAAGTTATAATGCAGTGCCTCTTTCTGTTTCAAAATATCTTAATATTTTCAGACTGCAGTTGGCAAGTAACTGAAACCATGGAAACCAAAACCATGGATAAGCGGGGACTACTGCATATACATTGTATATAGTAAGTTGTCTTTAGCCTATAAGAGCACAAACAAATATTGAATGAGGATTAAATAAATTCCAACTTTCCAAGAGATATTCTCTAAGGAAGGATAACTAAAATTTTATCATTAAATGTAATATAGGAAAACATAAAAAGGACTTAGGTATTTTGTTTGCCTATAAATTGCCAGTATAATGCATCTTTGATACTATAAAAGAATGAGTAATGATTTCAGGAAGAAGGATAATTATGGAAAGTAGCATGTTTTCTAAATATTTTTATTTTCCAGCCTTTGTTAGTAGGAATAATCTTTGCCCAATTAAGTTTCTTGAATTCTATTTCCAATAGTTTTTATTCTAGAGTAAATAGCCTGAATATAGCTGTATACCTATAGTCCTTGAATATAGCTGTAAAATCTGGACAACCCACATGAAGCAAACATGAGAAATGACAAGTAAACAGGTTGGGGGAAAAGACCAAAATTTCTAGTATCACCAGCTGGTAGCGAGTTTATTATATTGTTTTCTCTGTTTTTATGCTTCTTGTACCCAGATTAAGAGCAAGATCACATAATTTCACAAAGACTGGGATAACTAAAGACTCGACATAAACTAAATCTGGATGGCTAAGGCTTCCTGGCTATATAACCGAATAGTGACCACAGGGAATCAGAATATATCTTAGGGATCAAAGAAAGTGAGGAGCTTGGAAAATAACTCCATTAGGTTTTTAAAATAACTTTTGGGCTTATTCATGGGCTTCATATATATGGATCTCATCTAAATCAGCACACCAAATATTTTGAGTACTAAGCTAACACGTAAAACCACACCCAGGTCAGTGAATCACAAATAGAATATTACCAAAGAAATCCATACACAGATACAATATAGTCAAACTACTCAAGAAAATAGAGACAATGCAAAATCTTGAAAGCAGCCAGAGATATATGACCTATTACTGACAAGAAACAATGGTTTGAATAATGGATAATTTCTCATCACAAACAATGGAGGCCAGAAGAAAGAGGCACATCCATGTTAGAATGCTAAAAGAGAACAGTCAATTGGTAATTTTTATCCAGTAAAAGGTATAAAAACATTTAAACATAATAAAAATAGAGGAAATTCCAGCAGAACTGTTCTAAAATAATTGCAACAAGAAGTTCCGTAGATAGAGAAAACTGCATTTATATATTGTCACTTTTTTTCTATGCATTCTTTGGGATTTTTGTTTTTCTTACTAAAATAAGAGATAAAAAATGCAATTTTTCATAAAGAAAGAATAATCATACTCAATTGGTGAAAGTAGAAATAAATTTCCATTAGCTAAAAATGTCTGCAAATAATTCAAAAACAGTCGTCAAAACAGTGGTTTACATTTTTTTCTTTTTATTTTTCTACTTTCTTTATTTTCATCTTTTTTTCCTTACTTTATCCTTCCTTTTTTCCCTACCTTTCTTCCTTTTATTCATCCTCCCTTTCTTTTCTACACTTTTAAGTTATTTATTAATTTTAAAATGCTTTAAGATTTTTCACATGAAAATTTCTCCTTGAGAATAATCTTTGTACATTTATTTATTTCTTTATTTATTGTATTATTTTTATTGTTTTGGCAGCTGGTTGGTATGGAGATCAAACTCTGGGCCTTGGTACACCAAGCTCGAACCAACTGAGCTAACTGGCCAACCTGTACTTTTAAAATAAAGCCTACAGGGAAAAGTGTAAAAGAGCGTATATTGATTAACATAAAAAATTATGAGAAATATCACGACAAACGGTGTTATAAACAGTATTCATATGCTGTAGATAATCTTTTGGCCACCAGTCAAGTTTGGTCATGTTTTATACATTCTGATAATCTATGTCTTTTAATTTGTTTGTTTAGATGATTTAATATTAACATAATATTCAGTATATTTTGTAATGTTTCATTTTATTTTGTCTTCTCTATTTTTCATTAACCTATTTTCAATTTCCCAACTTGTTTTGGTTGCTATAACGTATTTGCCATTCTATCTTAATTTATATACTATGCTTTTGACTGTATCTCTATGTGTAGTGTTTTCAATTGTAATTGTAGAGATTATAATATACAAACTGAAGTGTTCATTGTCTATTAAGAATCAATATTCTACCACTTCAATTGGAATGTAGAAATCTTATCACCATAAGTGTCCTTTTATCTTCCCCCTTGATGTTATTTTTTTATATATTATATCCTCATACATTGAAAACACCACCATACAATGCTATAATTTTTGCTATGAACTAACAAATAGTTTTTTTATAAAGAAAACTTGATAGGATAAAATTATTCTATTTACCAGTTATTTATTGTTTCTGATGGTCTCTTCATTCTTTATTCCAAGAAAAGAGATCTCCAGACTCAGAGGGTTTCACTGGGTAATTCCACTGAGCGCTTGAGGAAGAATAAACACCATTCCTACACAATATTTTCCACATGGAAGAGGAGGGAATGTGTTTCAATTATTTTTTATGAAGCTAATATTATCCTGATAACAAAAACTGTCAAAGACAGTACAAAAAGAAAAAAAGAAAGGAAGGAAGGAAGGAAGGGAGGGAGGGAAGGAAGGAGGGAGGGAGGGAGGGAGGGAGGAAGGAAGGAAGGAAGGAAGGAAGGAAGGAAAACTATAGCTGAATATGCCTTTTTATTATGGACAAAAAAATCTTTAACAAAATGTTAGCAAATAGAATTCAGCAATATTTAAAAAGAATTACACAGCATAGCAAGTGGGGTTTACTCCAGATATGCAAGCTTTTAAAAATCAAGTAATGTAATCCACCCTATTAACAGACAATGAAAAATATCACATATCATATCAATTGATAAAGAAAAATAATTTAACAAAATTTATCCCCGTTTATGATAAAAAATCATTAAAAAATAAGGAATATGAGATCTTCAACTTGATAAAGAGCTACTAGAAAAAAACTTATAACTAACATATTTAATGGTGAAAGACAAGACAAGGATGTATATTCTCACCACTCATTCCATAGAGTGCTGGATAGAAATAAGAGCAAAAAATAAAATAAAAACCATACAAACTGGTAAGAAATAAATAAAACTGAGTATATTTGCACTTGAATTTGTATGTAGAAAATTTCAAGGAATCTATAAAAAAAGTGTTAAAATTAGTAAGTGGGTTTAGCAAGGCCTCGGGATACAAGATCAACATACAAAGATGATTATTTCTATATACTAGCAAAGAACATGTAAATACCAAAAGTAAAAATACAGTACCATTCACTATCACTCAAACAAACAAGAAATATATTGATATAAGTCTAACAAAACACATATAGTATTTGCATGCTGAAATCAAAAATCTGATGGAAGAAATCAAAGAAAATCTAAATAAATGGGAACACAGACTACATTCATGGGTTGGAAGACTCAACATGGTAAAATATGTCAAATCTCTCCAAATTCATATACAAATTTCTTAAAATTGTCAACAAAATCTCAGCCAAATACTTTGTAGATATGGACAAGATTATTCTAACATTTACATGGAAGGTAAAGGAATTATAATAAAAACTAAAATAATTTTTAAAAAGAAAAAGAAAGTGGGTGGAATCCGTCTACACCATTTTGAGAAAACATAGAGATGACAAATAGCATAAAAAGGTGTTCAACATCATTAGTCATTAGAAAAAAAAAATCCAAATTAAAACCACAATGGCATAGCACTACACACCTATAAGAATGGCTAAAATACCAGTTTTTAAAAATTAGTGGAAAAACCAAGTGCTTGTGAGGACACTGAGAAACTTGACCACTTCTGTATTGCTAATGAACATGTGAAATGATAACGCTACTCTAGAAAACAGGTAAGCGATTTCTTACTTAACTAAACATGTAGATAAGATGAGCCAGCAATTGAAATACTTGGTATTTANATTAGTCATTAGAAAAAAAAAATCCAAATTAAAACCACAATGGCATAGCACTACACACCTATAAGAATGGCTAAAATACCAGTTTTTAAAAATTAGTGGAAAAACCAAGTGCTTGTGAGGACACTGAGAAACTTGACCACTTCTGTATTGCTAATGAACATGTGAAATGATAACGCTACTCTAGAAAACAGGTAAGCGATTTCTTACTTAACTAAACATGTAGATAAGATGAGCCAGCAATTGAAATACTTGGTATTTATCTCAGAAGTAATAATTAATATTTATTTAAAAACTTGAAAAGTAACTTCAATAGTTGTTTAATTCATCATCTCCTCAAACTGGAAAAACACCCCAAATGTCCTTAAATGGGTGAATGGATATACAAAGTGTGGAACATCTATACCATGGAATACTCCTCTGCAATTAAAAGGGGAAAAAGTATTGATAGAGTCCATACCTGGATGAATCTCCATAGAATTATGTGGAGACAGATAGATAGATAGATAGATAAATAAATAAATAAATAAATAAATAAATAAATAAATAAAATCTCAAAAGGTTACATACTGTATAAATGTAATTCCATTTAAATAATATTCTTGAATTTATAAAATTATAAAATTACAAAAATGGAAAATAGAGTAGTGGTTGCCAGAGTATGTTAAGGTTTTCCAGAGAAACAGAACTAAGAGGACATATTTATATCTCTATATCTTTCAATCTATCATCTATCTACCTATCTATTTACTTACCTACCAATCAAGCTAACTATATCTATCTTATCTTTCTATCTAGAAAATAAGAAGACAGTTTTATTTTAAGGAATTGGCTCATGCAATTGTAAGAGAAAA
>NW_007729532.1:166979-171327 GCF_000696425.1 Galeopterus variegatus | reverse complement strand
GACATATTTATATCTCTATATCTTTCAATCTATCATCTATCTACCTATCTATTTACTTACCTACCAATCAAGCTAACTATATCTATCTATCTTATCTTTCTATCTAGAAAACAAGAAGACAGTTTTATTTTAAGGAATTGGCTCATGCAATTGTAAGAGAAAATATGTCCAAAATATGTCAAGTAAGATGATCTGGCAAGCTGGAAACTCAGACAGGGCTGATAGTCTATGGCCATACCAGCCCGAATGTGCCCGATCTCAGTTGATCTCAGGCAGGGCTGATATTTCTCCCTTGAGTTTGAAATTTGCAAGGGCCAGCCAGTGAGCTGAGCTCAGGCAAGATTTCTTCTTCAGGAAGCCTCAGTTTTTGTTCTTATGGTCTTCACCTGATTTGATGAATCTACCTACATTATGGAGGCTAAACGATATGTAAAGTCATTAATTGTACATGTTAACCGCATCTACAAAATACCTTCACAGCAACAGATGGATTAGAGTTTGATTAAGTAACTGAGTACTACAGCTACCCAAGTTGACGCATAATACTAACAAACACACAGGGGTATACTCGTGAGTTCAAATAGAAAATAGTTTGTAATATTGTCTGTGAAATAGTCAGAAATAATGATTCATATGCAATATTTTGACTCGTTAAAAACAATTAATCGCATTTTATGTTAGGAGTAGAAGCAGCAAGTACCATTAGTGTTTGCAGTTCAAACACTGAATATGGATTGTGTGACATTTTAAGGATTATCTAATGTAATGATATTTTTAAAAGAAGAAAACATAAGTATTATATATTAATTACCTGCAATTTTTGCATAGAACCACATAAATTGCTATAGAAAAATACATATTTTCCAAAAGATCTTGTGAAGCATTGCTTAAATATTGAACTTGCCTAGTGCAGTTAATATGTAGTTTAATTTGAACAATTGAATTAACATAAAAGATATTGAAACTCAAAGTCTTGTAAATATAGTCCCAGGGTCCTGGAGGATAATCAAAGACAGTTTCAGATCTTCACAAAATTGAACTTCAGAAGGTTTCCCACTGGTAAGTAATAATAAACTAATTGTAAATTCCAACTAGAAAACCACAGGGAAGATAGCACATCTACAAGAAATTTAAATCTGAAGTTAAAATCCAGCTTATTATAGTTATTATCCTTCATTCAGTTAACATTTTTGTCACTTAAGACCATCTGGAATCTATTGTGATCTCACATATAGATTTTGCTTCTCTCATTTGTATCCAGGAATGTTTACAATTAAGTTATATGGTACAAAATTACTTTTACTAAGTTATATATGATATGACAAAGATTACATTAACCATATAATTGTGGTTATTTTTACTATTGACTTTTGAAAATGTTTCTGAGAAATATCCTATCATATTAGTCATGTAGGTACTAATTTTTGCATTTGGGAAGTGATATATGATTACTTCCAGATGCTTTAATATGTTTTTACTAGCTTACATACTTTAATTTTATTTTGTTTTATCTCTGTCTTATAACATCATCTATGCCATGTTGAGAAGTAACTGTGGTTAAGATAGTACTTTAAATATGTGGCAAAGAACAAATGCAATTCACCAAAATAAATTGTTCCTGACTTGGTGATTATTTATTGTGTTCAAAGTTTTGTGTTCAAATTAAATTTCATTATGTCAAAGAGATACCTGCACTCCCGTTTTTATTACATTTCTGTTTACAATAGCCAAGATATGGAACCAACCTAAACGTCCATCAATAGATGATTGGATAAGGAAAATGTGTTATATATACACTATGGAATACTACTCTGCCATAAAAAAGAACGAAATGCTCCCATTTGCAACAACATGTATGAAACTGGAGAAACTTATGTTGAATGAAACAAGCAAAGCACAGAGGGATAAATACCACATGTGCTCACTCATATGTGGGAGCTAAGAAAGAAAGGAAGGCAGGAAAGAAAGACCACAGTAGTGCCGTGATCCAGCAGAGGGAGGGAACATTCCTAGGGCTACAAATTGAAGTGAAGGGGAGAGGGGGAGGGGAAGGGGGTTGGAGAATAATTGGGAGGGGACAAAGGGTACAAAAGTAATTTCTGGTAATGGGTATGGCCCCAGTATGAATCTGGCCCTGACATCATGAGCAGGAGGGGGAACAATCAGCTTTGTATCTCATGAATATTCATAAAAATAAATAAATAAATAAATAAATAAAACAAAAATAATAAATAAATAAATAAAAAGACATTTAGCATGTCTTGAAAATCAGAATCATGTTGAGTATAGTCTATTGTATTTATATAACTTTTTGTTTCTAAAAATCTTTTATAAAATTAAAGACATTAACATTGAAATAAAAACCAAATTAAATTTCATAAAAAATAATGTTGTAATTTATATGAAGATCAAAACAACAACAATGAAAAAAACCCAGAAAGGATGAAGAAGCGATACTGAAAAACATTGAAAACTAGGTTTACCACTTATATTTTTCTTTCATTTTATATGCTATGTGGTTAAAATGGACAACTACTTTGAAAGATAAATGTGTGGATAATATTTAGAGTGGTCTAAGTGCTAACTAAATATTAATCATTCTGACGATAAAAATATATTTTGAATGGACAATGAAACAAGTTTAACTATGAATTGTGAACCTAATGATATGGGATGTGGTACTGCAAAGTTTTACTAAAATTCGTATATTATTGAAGCGTTACTATTTATATATATTGATACTGCTTACAATAGTCTTTAACATTTATCTTTATGATTTTTAAAGTTTCTAAAACTTTCAAAAGTTTAGAACATTGTATATCACCTTTTAAAAATATTTGGCTATTGATCATGTAACTTTAGAGAGATTCAAGTGAAGACTGAAGCAAATTTAGATCCCCACAACCTAACTTATTTACAAAGAATCAATAATCAAGAACAGTTTATCTGTATCATCTCGTTTTAGCTTATAAATATATCTACAATTTAAAGTTTAAATAAAATTGTTAAAATATCTGGAAAAATATTATTCTAATATTTTACTTTTTTGTTTTATTAGCTATAAATTGGAAAATGATTGGAAGTTTGTTAACGTAAACCTACAGAAATTATAAGACTCAATCCCATTAATATTTTTCTGGCATATTGGCTATGAAACTAAACCAAATATTTGTACCTAAAATCTATAGAGCTTTGATGCTTTAAGAAATACCTTCTATCTCTATCAGTTTAGTGCTCTGTATTATTGAAAAAATCTGTAAGTATCTTTTCCTACATGAAGAACAGACTTATTTTTTTATTTTTTTCATAGAAATCTGATGTTATTAATATACTATTACCCTAACTAGAAGAGTACTACTAAATTCTAAGATATAGGTATAATAATGTTTTAAACAAAATATAATAAATAATCACAACTGCATATTTAAAATACTCCAAAACTCTTCTTCCAATCTAGAAAGAATGTATTGTTCTACAAACGTTCATTTAAAATTAATTAATATTTTAAAAACTCATTTAAAAGGTTGTGCACACCAAAAGAATCTAATATTCTCAACACAGGAAAATAAATGAATGTAACCATGAATTAAAAGTAAGCAGGTAGAAAGTCAGTGTGGCTAAAGTTTAGAAAACTCTTTAAATACTATAAGATGAGGTTTTTCAAGCAAGGAGCAGGTAACCTAGAACCTTATTAACTAGAAAAAAAAAAAAACATTTGAAAGTTTATGATTTTATTTATGTTTGTAAAAGATCACTGCCACTTTTCTGTAGACAATAGACTATAGATTTATGTGTGTAAGGAGAATAAATTAACAAATAATAAGGTCAAACAATGTCGATGTGTGTGTGGGCAGCAAAACAGAGCATTATTACTTTGGAAGTGTTAGAAACTTTCTCTCCCCACTTCTGCTTCTCCAAAATCTCCAGCCTCATCTATAAAACTCAAATTTATTTAATAGGAACACAGATAATTTAAACTAAAGCTTAAAATATAAAAAAACATTAATACATATAAGTCTATGATGATCAAATATCATATATTTTTATGAGTACTGAAGGTAGTGAAAGGGTATTGGAACACTCAAAATAAACATTTTGCATACCATTCCATATAGATTTTATAAAAACTAAAATAAATTAAGGTAGATATTAATTATTTAATAATGTTTATGTATAGTGATTGGCTTCTGGCCTTGAATTAAGTATTGTATCTTACTTATAGCTGTTACAGGTCTGTCTAGAAATTGCCACCTCACTATACAAAGCAATCTTATGTTTTCCATAACACAGTAGGAAACAAATACAAACAGCTATTGAAGATTTAATCTTAAGACATTCTGGGATCTCA
>NW_007729532.1:164908-166834 GCF_000696425.1 Galeopterus variegatus | reverse complement strand
AAAAAACATTAATACATATAAGTCTATGATGATCAAATATCATATATTTTTATGAGTACTGAAGGTAGTGAAAGGGTATTGGAACACTCAAAATAAACATTTTGCATACCATTCCATATAGATTTTATAAAAACTAAAATAAATTAAGGTAGATATTAATTATTTAATAATGTTTATGTATAGTGATTGGCTTCTGGCCTTGAATTAAGTATTGTATCTTACTTATAGCTGTTACAGGTCTGTCTAGAAATTGCCACCTCACTATACAAAGCAATCTTATGTTTTCCATAACACAGTAGGAAACAAATACAAACAGCTATTGAAGATTTAATCTTAAGACATTCTGGGAACTCATGAGGATTCTCCTTTTAACTGGAAATTGAACGACAAACTCTAAGTGTCTTTCTTATTTAACAAAATGTACTGTTACCCTAGTCTGCTGTTGAGAGATAAAACTTTGTTTTACTGTTAGAAAAACCTGTTTCCATTTAAATTTTTCAATATAGTCTCTTTTTTAAAAAGTCTGAGAGAAAACTGATGATATGTCCTTTAAGGCAAAGCTAAAGAATCTGTATTTTCCAAATTCAAACTTAAACTGCTAAAGACATGGAATAGGTCAGTCTAGTAAAGTTAAACTCCATAAAGTAGTGCAACATCTTTTCTTTGACTATAATTAAACTTCATTATCATTATTAGCAAGCATTCAGCAAGGCAGAAAAAAATACAGTCTCAGAACTTTGTGTTTCTATAATTATAGTTTTCTACTGTACTTTTTCACCCAAGTCGGCTCATGAGAGGTTCTAGTATCTTTTCTCTTCATTAGAATCAACTTGGATTCAGGGTACAGCTTGTCTTTGTCAAATGAATTAGTTCCTATTGCTGCTGCAACAAATCACAACACATTTAGTGGCTTAACACAAATATTTATTCTCTTACAGTTTTGGAGGTCAGAAATCTAAAATCAAGGTGTAAATGGGGCTGAATCCCTTCTAGAGGTTTCAGAGAATCCATTTCCTTGCCTTGTTCAGCTTCTAGAGACCACCTGAATTCCTTGGCTTATGGCCTGTTCCTGAACTCCAACCCCTTGCTTCCTTCATCACATTTCTTACTATTGGCACGTGTCCTCCTGCCTCTGTCTTATGAGCTCTCTTATGATGAGATTGGGCCTATTCAAATAATCTAGGATAATCTGTCCATCTAAACATCCTTAACTTAATCACATCTACAAGACCTATTTAAAATGTAGAGTAACTCATGTGTATTCACAGCCTCCAGGGATTAAGAACATAGACAGCTCTGGTGAGAATATTAATCATTTCACCACACCTCACTAACCGAGAATTTTGTTCTCCTTTCTGGAATTTAGCTCAATCACATAAAGTGGCAGGCAGTAGGAATAATCTTCCTCAGGGATGTAATTTCTTGCTTTATCACCATATGCTGTCTCCTCCCCTTGGTTCTGTAGTATTTTCACTTGCCTGGGAGTCAGTTGATCCTTTTCTTTTCTATAATTTCAGACATAATGCCCTAAACCCAGTATTTTAAATGTCCAAGATAAGAATTGATATCTCTATTCTCTTTAGTCTATTGTATTATATACCCGTAAGAGCTAGTATGTAGAGGACATATTAATTTCCTCAATAGCAGATATTAATATGAAGTAATACTTTATGTAGAAAAGTGTTTCTGTTGGTATATAAAAAATGTTAATCTTGTATATCAGATTTATATGTAGCAAGGGCAAGAAAAAAATTTCTGCTTAAGTAATGTACAGTCATGCATTACATAGTGATGTTTCAGTCAGTGATGGACTGCATATACCACTGTGGTTCTATAAAAGTATAAAATCTATAACATATGACCTAGCCATGTAGTAGGCTATGACATCTAAGTTTATGTAAATATGTAAATACAGCCTATGATGTT
>NW_007729532.1:160603-163715 GCF_000696425.1 Galeopterus variegatus | reverse complement strand
GAGATCAATTTGTCTTTGCTGCCCAGGAGATATTCTAAAATCTTTTGGGCCTAAACAAAAAAAAGATGCTTTATGTAGAGCAAAGATGAGCATCAGACTGGTAATAAAAGCTTAATTATAATAGGTCTAAAAGTGTGTGGGCAAAATTGGTCACACAATGATTAAAACATCTTAACAGTAAAATGGAATGTTCAGCTATAATAAAGTTAAAAGAAATCATATATACAAACAAAATACCAATTCAAATAAATGATTATATTAGGATTTACATGAGATGCATAAATTTCTTTGTGTTAATTTAAAATAAACCAAATATATGGTTACTTATCTAAAAACTCAGGTAATGCATAGAATAATGAGGCTGTAAGTCCCTCTGCCCCATTTTTTCCTACTGTAGAGAAATGTAAATTACGCAATTAGAGGAATATGATTTCTAAGGCAGCCCACAACATGGTATTTAAACAGTTTACATTAAATATTTAAATGGCATATTTAATGTAAAGCAAATATTTAAATGGCATATTTAATGTAAAGCATTTCAATGTTTAACATTAAAGCATTTCAATGTAAAGCATTACAATATTTTATGTTAATGATGGTAGGAGATCAGAAAGACATAGACATAAAAGATATGAAGCTGTGACCTGGAAAAACAGACAGGGCCTTCACTCCTCTTCTGAAGGAGAGACAGAAGTTGTCACATGTATAGTGGAGATAACTTTAGATTACTTGAAACCAGTCTGGATGGCTAAATCATTAATATGGTCTTTGCTGTGAGATCTTAACTCAACTTAGAAATTTTACTAACATCATACTCATGATTCTATCTTTGTGCTTACTACAAATGAGGTGACATTTTTGCATGCTTAAATTTCAAATCATTTTAGAAATCCATCCTTTGCTTTTGGTTTCTTGAATGAGATTTTTTTCCCATCTGTGCCAGACCTTGAATTCCCTGATTTTCTCTGACATCTTTAATTTCAACTTGCAAATAGCAAATTCTTTCTGAGCTCATCTTTTTTCTTTTACTTAAAATGACTTGACAACAAACACTGAAGCTCTAACCACAAACACTGAAGTTCTAACCTTTTCCAAAATCTCCACCACTGCTACAAGTTTAGGAGACCAATGATTTTCTTGTCAGTAAATATTACCAATATTTTGCCACCACATGTTATATAGGTCATTATGTTTCTAGATTTTAAATTGTATTTTGTCTCTTCCCATTATATAATTGTCAAGACAAATATCACATATTTACTTATTTATTATTATTATTATTTTTTTTATCAAAACAACTCCAGCAATACCCAAGTTTTAGTGCTGTTCTATATTAGCCAAGAGGGAATAGGATATGATTCTACAATTAAACAAAACATGTTTCATTGGCTTAGCTCATTGAATGTCTATCATTTGCTTATGTTCAATTTTATATGGACCAAGTGGCACTCTTGGTCAATTTTCACTTATGCGTGAAAACATGCAGTATTTGTCTTTCTGTGTCTGGCTTAATTTCATCCGTGTTGCTGCAAATAACATTTATTTCTTGTTTAAGGCTGAATAGTACTTTATTGCTTATATATATCACATTTTCCTTATCCATTTTTCTATCGATGGACACTTAGNAATGTGACACCTCCAGGTTTGTTCATTTTGCTTATGATTGCCTTGGCTATTTAAGATTTTTGTGTGGTTCTGTATAAATTTTAGGGCCGTTTTCTTCTACTTCTATGAAAAATGACATTGAAATTTTGGTAGAGATTGCATCACATCTGTAGATAGCTTTGGTTGATATCAATGTTTTAACAATATTAATTCTTTCAATTCATGAACACAAGATATCTTTCCATTTATTTGTATTTTCTTCAATTTCTTTTATCAACATTTTATACTTTTGAGTGTACAGGTCTTTTACCTCATTGATTAAACTTATTTCTAAGTATGTATTTTAATTATTTTTGTAGCAATTGTTAAATGAGATTGTTCTCTTGATCTCTTTAACAGAATATTTATTTTAGTGTATAAAAATGCCACAAATTTTTATATGTTGATTCTGTATCCTGCAGCTTTACTGTATTTGTTTATTAGTTGTAGGAGTTATTGTGTCTGTGCATGTGGAATCTTTAAAGCTTTCTATATACAAGATCATGTCATCANTTTTGTGAGAAACTTTCATACAAATATCCATAATGACTATACTATCTTACATTCCCACCAAAAGTGTTCTCTTTTCTCCACTTTCTAACCAACACTTCGTAAACTTTTGTTTCTTTTGTTTTTTTTATTTTTTGGTAATTTCTATTCTGACAGATATGAGGTGATATCTCTTTGTGGTTTTAATTTGCATTTCCATAACGAGTAATGATGTTGAGCATCTCTTGATATATGTTTGCCATTCATATGTCTTCTGAATAGATAAATGTCTACTCAGGTCCCTTGTCCATTTCTTAATCAAATTAGTGGTTTTCTTTCTAGAGAGTTGTTTGGATTCTTTATGTATTTTGGATATGAATCCCTTAAAATATGTATGGCTTGCAAAAATTTTCTTTCATTACAGAGGTTGTCTCTTCATTCTGTTGGTTGTTTCCTTTGTTGTGCAGAAGATTTTAATTTTGAAATTACTCCTCTTGCCTATTTTTGCCTTCGTTGCCTGTGTTTTGGCGGTCAAATCTGAAAAATCATCGCCCAGACCAATATTGTATAAGTTTTTCCCCTTCTCTCTCTCTCTCTCTCTTTTTTTTTTTTTTGGTTGTAGTTTTACACTTTCAAGTCTCATGTTTAAGTCTTTAATTGACTTTGGGCTTATTTTTGTGTATGATATGAGATAAGGGTTCAATTTCATTCTTCTACATGTGGGTATCCAGTGTTTTCAACAGCATGTATGAAGAGACTGTCTTTTTCCCAATGTGTATGGTTGGTACCTCTGTCATCAATCAATTGACTGAACATGCACATTTCTGGGCTCTCTATTCTGTTCCATTGGTTGATAAGTATATTTTTATTCCATGCTATTATAATTACTATTGCTTCTAGTATAGTTTGAAATCAGATAATGTGACACCTCCAGGTTTGTTCATTTTGCTTATGATTGCCTTGGCTATTTAAGATTTTT
>NW_007729532.1:157938-158505 GCF_000696425.1 Galeopterus variegatus | reverse complement strand
TTTTCTACCTTGGGCTGTTCAACTATGTGTCCACGAGTTTGTGTAATTTGGGGGTCTATTTGTATTGCCTACCAGAGCATCTAAGCCAATTCTAGTTGCTCAAAAATATTTGTTGAATGAATGAATAAATCTTCCTTAGGACATGCAGTGTTTAAAAGACATATTACAAATTTAGGTAATTGAACAACATTCACATATCAACTTATTTCTTAATGGAAATTAAAATTTTTCATTCAACTATGTCTTACTATGTATTAAAAATAGGAATTTTAGAAGGCATACTCTCCTCAAACTTCTGTGAACACTTTTATGTCTTATTATTTCTGTGAGATTATTGCCCTTTCTGTTATAATCATCTCTGAGTTGGGGTGATTATAAGAGTGTATTGAAGCCATTTAGGGAATAGGTACCACTTGAGACTAAAATGAAAATGGATTCTATATTGTGTACTAATATGAAACTGACTGTTATTTGTTTCCTCTGGAAAATACTGCTTACCTAATTCTAACCAAATATTCTTAAGGTAGTAAATAACTCCAGTAAAAAGGAGGAAAAATGGAAAAATGA
>NW_007729532.1:155268-157751 GCF_000696425.1 Galeopterus variegatus | reverse complement strand
AAGAAAGAAAGAAAGAAAGAAAGAAAGAAAGAAAGAAAGAAAGAGAAAGAAAGAAAAAGAAGGAATAATTCAGTGTCACTCCTGTAAACTTTTAAGCATCCCTATCATGGAAGTATTGTCATTACTTATTTAATTGGTGTGCCACTTCCAGTTAGATTCTGAATAATGTAATGTTTATCACTTTTGTATTCTTTATGTTTATTCACTTAAAATTTAACTTACTCTATTGAGTATCCAATGTTTACAAAGTTCTCAGTTGCCGATAAGATACTATTCTTTGTATGACTCATAGGATGTGCAATGATATGCCTAGAGACTTCTGTCTGATTCCTTTTAACACATTTTAATAGTACATACTGCCTACAAGAAAAAAAAAAAAAGTAATATTTGATTTTCCACATCCAAAGTGCTTCTAACATCGGTAATTTCAGAATGGGTAAGAGATAAGAAAATCAACATTATAGTTTCCAGGGAAAATTATTTTTCCTGAGAAGAAGCTTCATAGACACACTCAAATCACTCTCTAACAGAAATTTTTATAAGTGCCTGTTCAAAAATACATGGTTTATGGGTTAGCAAAATTGGAGTTTCCCGTGTAAGGATTATCTTTGCTTTTAAACTGGTAGCCTAACTAATTTGGGTAGACATGTCTTAATTAACATTGACTGTGCCTTTCAGTAACTAAAAACTAACTAAAATTTGCCCGAAGAGCTTAGAGCTGGCCTGACATGAGATGTCCCTGAATATGCTTCAAAGTGCTCACTGATTCACCAAAAATGAAAGGAAGTGGGTATAGAAGATGGGGGGGGGACAGAAACATTGCAACTTATTTTAGTTATAATCTAGAATATGTGAATATTACAACTCTTCAGATATAGCAGAGTGTATCCCGAAAGAAAAGAAGAAAATAAGTAAATGCAGAAATATTTATGGCTCCAAATTGGTTAAATGGTCTGTTAATATTATATATTTTACCTTTTGGTAATGGGTTATAAAAATTATAAAAAAAAAAAAAAAGATCAAAACCATATCAAATTGGAAAAAATGAAAAAAATAGGAACGTCTTTTTTTGTTACTTTACTTTTCACTTTCTCAAAAGACAGGACAGTCATACATTGTTTCATTTCTAGAAATATAGGGCTACCTTCCAAGAAATGCATTGTCAGGTGATTTCGTCATTGTGAGAACATCACAAAGTGAACTTACACAAACTTAATGGTATAGTCTACAGACTTAGGCTATATGGCATCTTATTGCTCCTATGTGAATAACGCATTGTGCTATGACATTACAACAGCTATGACATCACTAGGTGATAGGAATTTTTCAGATGAACTATAATTTTATGGGACTACTGTCGTATATATAGTTCATAACTGACCAAAACATCATTATGCAGGGTGTGACTCTACACTGAGATATCATTAGCCTAAATAAAATTCACACATTTTAAATGTACACTGCACATTTAAATGTAGTAAATTTACAGATCTGTGCAACCTTCACAACATGCAGTTTTGAACACTTTTATCATCTCACAAAGAACCCTCATGCCTATTTGTGATTCCTGAACTTTTTGATTTTCCTTTTCTGGAAATGTCATATAATGAATGGCATAAAATGAGATTTTTTTTTAGGAAAAATGGATTTTTTCACTTAGCATATGTCATTGATGTTTATCCATATTGTAATGTGTATCAGCACTCCATTCCTTTGTATTGCTGAGTAACAGTTTATTGTATGGATATACCACATTCTGTCCATCCATTCAACAGGTGAGGAGCATTTAAACTGCTTCCAAGGTGTGGCTGTTATGAATGATGGTGTTATGAGCATCCATGTACAAATCTTTGTGCGAGCATAGACTTTAATTTCTCTTTTATTATCTCCCAGGGTAAATACCTAGGAGTGGAATTCCTGGGTGGTTGTACAATAATCTTATGTTTATTGTAAATAAACTTATGTTTAAGAATAATCTTATGTTTAAGAAACTGCGAAAATGTTTTCCTGGTGGCTGTATCACTTTACATTCTCACTGGCAACATTCGAAGACAACCACTTTCTAAACTGTTGTTAATACTCCTTCTTGTGTTTTTATATTATTATTATAATCAGTATTGTGTGTGTAAAATAATATTTCATTGTGGTTTTAATATGCACTTCCCTAATAATTAATAACGTTGAACAACTTCTTTTGTGCTTTTCAGCTATACATATATCTTCTCTGTTTAAACATTTATTCCATTACTTTGCCAATTTTTAAAGTTGTTTATCTTCTTATTGAATTGGAGTTCTTTATGTGTTCTGGATACACAGTTTTAAAGACATGATTTGCACATATTTTCTCTCAACCCATGACTTTTTTTTTTCCTGAGGCAAAGAGAAATAATTTTAATGACAAAAGTATAATTCAATAATAAGCTAAGGGCCGGCCCGGTGGCGCACTGTGCTAGTGCGCCACTTGGGAAGCGCGGAGGCGCTCC
>NW_007729532.1:134072-154738 GCF_000696425.1 Galeopterus variegatus | reverse complement strand
CCAGGGCCGGCCCGGTGGCGCACTGTGCTAGTTCGCCACTTGGGAAGCGCGGAGGCGCTCCCGCCAAGGGTTCGGATCCCACATACAGACCGGTTCCCGCTCACTGGCTGAGCGAGGCGTGGGGGCAACACCGAGGGTTGCGATCCCGTTGCCGGTCCCGGTCCGGTACGGGGGCGACACTGAGGGTTGCCATCCATTGCTGGACACGGAAAAAGACAAAAAAAAATAATAATAATAATAATAAGCTAAAACAATTATAAACCTTATATACCTAACAACACCCTCAGTGAAATATATAAGGCAAAAACATGAAAAAATAAAGCTTTCAAACATATGAAAATAAGTACATAAACAATTTTTAAATAGAATTTATCTCTATTATATATACATCTTATTTCCTTGTTAAGCTGGGTCAATTATAAGGATCTGGCTATAGTTTAATAAAATTAAGAAAGACAATTTGATAAACTAGAAGTAAAAACAACAGATATTTATTTCTTACAGTTCTAGAGACTGGGAAGTCCAAGATGAAGGTGCCAGCAGGTTCACTTTTGTGTTAGGGCCCTTTTCTTGTTTTGCCTTCTCACTGCATCCTCACATATTTGGAGTGAGAGAGAGAGAAAGCTTTGGCTCCTCTTTGTCTTTTTATGAGGGTGCGAATCCCATCATGGGATCTCATCCTCATGGTCTCATCTAGACCTAATTGCTTCCCAAAGGCCCCATCACCTAAAACCATCACATTTTAGAGTTTAGAGCTTCAGAATATGAATTTGGGGGACACACATTAAGTCCATATCATGTTTAATTAAGAAAAACAAACATAGTACACGTTGTTCTCTAGTACATAATGCTGCCTCAGACTATGACAGATATAGGGACTCACTTCACACCACAGCTGACCTGGGGCCCACTGGTTAAATCACACAGATCCCCCAGAAGCATCCAATATGACACTACATGGAAACAGCTTTTTGAAAGTACAGTAAACTACCAGCTTCGTGGCAATATTTTCATATGGCACCATACTAAATGGTGGAGTTCACAATGGCAATCAGAAACCTTTATATAATGCTGTTTTCCCAGTGAGTAGATTCAAAGATCCAGAAACTGATGTGGAGACAGGAATTATCTTCCCCACTCACTAACCCCCTCACAAGGGAACCACTTGGAGTTTTGTGTTCCCACCTTTGCATCTCTGGGCTTTGAGTGTTTGGATGTCCTAGTCCTAAGGGGGGTCATTCTATCAGAGCACAATAGTATCCCCTTGAATTAAAGCTTCTATTGCCACCTGAGGACTTGGGACTCTCTATGCAAAAGGCCAGTGGCTGAGAAGAGTCATTGTCAATCTGATTTCCAAAAGGAGATGGGCCTCTGTGACTCAGCAGAGGCATCTAGAATGGGTGTGGCACCAGGTGTTGCTTTTGGACACTCCAGGTGACACTCACCCACCTAATTCTGACAGTACATAAACAAGTGCAACGACCCAGCCTAAGGAGGCATGGTGACTAAAGGCTACTGCAACTGTATGAGCCTCTGGGGCCAACAGAAAGGTGAGCTGAGGGGATTTGGGGTGGCAGTGGAAGAAAGAGACAATCATAGAGAGCTGAATTAGTCCTACTAAACTTCATTTTCTAAGGAAAAAATGATATTCATGAGAATCCGGGAAGAGCTGCTCCCACAACTTATACAAAGTGAATCCAGCACTGCAGGGTGCACTGTGGTGGATATTGTTTTGTTTCACTAAAATTTCCCCCTCAGAAAGATAGCTTATTCCATGGCTTCTGGGGCCCTACAACAATAGCTTCCACTGCCAACGCTTGTAGGGACTGCTTCGTCTGCAGAGATCACATTTTTTTCTGGGGTGGTTTATATCCAGTTACTCAATATAGGTTGTATAAGCCCAGCCCTTTTGTCCAAACTCAGGTCAACTCTGAAGGGCATCCTAGCTCCAGAGTTCCCTGCAGAGTTGTTCAACCCTCCCTCTCTGCAATCTGCTTTCTTCCTTTTCCTTCTGCGGGGGTTGATCCCAGAAGCACTCCCTCATAAACTTCAGACAAGCCAATCTGTCTGAGTCTGCTCCCAGGAGATCCTGAACTGCCACGACATAGCTGGTTTCATTTTTCTTCTCATATTGCAATAGAAGATTTCCAGGAAATGTAGATGGATAAGGTAACAGTGGATATTATGTTTTTACTTTTACCTGGGCAGGGGCCAAGCAGTGTTCTCCTCTTTTCTCTCTCAGGTTCTTCCCCTTGCCTCAGCTGACTAATGAGTTTGGGGTTGGAAAATGGAATTATTCTGCAAGGTCAGGTTGCTGAAGTTCTCCAACATCACATTCCTGAGCCAGATTCTCTGAGCAGGGCTCAGCAGGCTCAACCTGTCCTGGATGAAATCAAATTCATATAGTCAGGTAACCACTGCATAGTTGTGACATACAATATTTCTATTTCAGCAAAAAGTTTCCTCAAGTTGCTTTACATTCAGTCTTCGCTTCCAGTCCTGAACCCTGGTAACCGCTGATCTACTTTCTATGTTCCTGCTGTTTATTTATTTTTCTTTTTTAAAAATATAATTTTCTATAAATGAAATCATACTGTATGTAACATTTTGGGTCTGACTTGTTTTACTTAGCATATATTTGGCGGATTCATTTATTTTTTTTTATATCCATAGTTTATTCATTTCACTTCTAATAAGTATTTCTTTGTATATATTTACCACAATTTTTGTTTGATCCATTTATTCACAAGTTTATGGACATTTTGGCATGCTTCCATTTTGGGGCTCTTCTGAATAAATCTGTTTTAAACATCCACATACAATACTTTGTGTGGATATATGTTTTCATTTCTGTGGGCTAAACACCTATAAGTAAAATTGTTTTGGTCTTCTAGTGAGTTTATATTTAAGTTAGTGAGAAATTGCTGAATTATTTACAAAATGAATTTACTATTTTGCATTTATACTAGCAATGTATGATAGCTCCAGTTCTCTAAATATTCTCAAATACTTGGCATTTTCAAGATTTTTAATTTTAGTTTTTATTAGGAGTGCTTGTTGGTTTTTTCATTGTATTTTTCTGATACATTTTCCCTAATGGCAAATGACATTAAAAATTGCTTATTGTGCTCATTTGTTATTCACATTTATTCTTTGTTAAAGTGTTTGTTCATTTTTTTTAAATGGATTTTATGTTTTCTCAATTTTGAGTTGTGTTACTTTTTAATATATTCTGGATGCAAATCCATTATCATATATGATCATATATGTGGTTTATAAATATATTCTCCCAATGGCTGTCATTTTCATTTTCTTGCAGTCTCATTCAGATAGCAGAAGACCTGATTTTCAGAAGGACAGTTTATTAATTATTCTTTTAGGGTTTGTGATTTGGTGTATCCAAGAAATCTAACTCAAATTCACATAAATTTAAAAAGGTTTTCTCCTATATTTTCTTCCAAATGTTCTATAGTTTTATCTCTTATGTTTAGATCTATAATCCAGGTTTAGATATTTGTTATAAATTGTCAGTTTATTACTTAAGGTTCTTTTTTTTTTTTTTGAAAACAGATATTTTGTTTTCCCAGCATCATTTGTTGAAAGAACTATGCTTTCCAAATTAAATCTCTTCAGTACCATTATCAAAAATGATTTGGCTGTATTAATCAATTTGTGGACTTGCTATACTGTACCAATGATCCATTTTTAAGTCTGTAAGGCAATATCATAACATCTTGATTACTGTAGCTTTATCGTAAGTCTTGAAATAAGATGGTAAAAATCCTGTATGTTTTTCTTTTCCAAAATTGCTTTGAGTATTCTCAGTTACTTAAATTTCCATACAAATTTTAAAATAATTTGTCCATTTCTACTGGAAAAAAAATCCTGTGAGATTTTGTATGGTTTTGCAGAGATGACTAATCTCTTAACAATATTGAATCTTATAATTCATTAACATGGTATATATCTCTGCATTTATTTAGATCATTATTTTCAGCTTACTGGCCTTGTATATATATTACTAAAATTTTCCTCAAGTATTTTATGCCTTTAGGTACTAAAATATGTGGTATTAAAATTATTATAAGTAGCATTAACCTAATTTTAATTTCCAATTGTTTATTAGCAACATATGAGTATTAAAATAAAATTGTCATTTTCTTATTGGCCTTGTATCTTAGGATCTTACTAAATTCACTTTCTATTTCTAGTCAATTTTGGTAGATTATTCATAACTTTTTACATAAACAATCATGTCATCTATAAGTAGAGGCAATTTTACTTTTTCTTTTGCAATGCATATGACTACTTTTTTTTTTTCTTTCTCTCACAGTAATGACTAAGACCCTCAGTATAATGTAGAAAAGAATTGGTCAGAATGAAAGTCTCCACATTTTCTATAATTATTTCTTCAAGTTCACTGATCTCTCCTTCTGCAGTATTTAATCTAATTTTAATTATAACCAGTGTATTTTTAATATTTCAATTGTTGTTGTTTTATCTTTAGAACATACATTTGTCTTCTTAATCTTTCATTTCTTTAGTTGTTTATTTTTCCCTATCTCATATACATATATATTGTTTTCAGAATTTTTTCTTCTAGTTCTGTCTGCTCTATCCTTTTTGGCTCTATCGTTTATAGATTTTTTTTTTTGAGTCTATCCAAAGACTTATATAAGATTTCTCCACTCCAGGTGAAGTGATCATGACATATTCCCCATCTTTTGTGAGATCTTGAAATGCCAGTTCTATTTTTTAGCAGCCTTAGAGAATTTCCTCCCATCCATGAACAAATAATCATCCAAACATGAACTCTCTTTCTCTCTCTCAGTGCAACTGATCTTATCCTATACTATATTTTATCTGAATATTTTATCTTTTATATAAGATTTCTCCACTCCAGGTGAAGTGATCATGACATATTCCCCATCTTTTGTGAGATCTTGAAATGCCGGTTCTATTTTTTAGCAGCCTTAGAGAATTTCCTCCCATCCATGAACAAATAATCATCCAAACATGAACTCACTTTCTCTCTCTCAGTGCAACTGATCTTATCCTATACTATATTTTATCTGAATATTTTATCTGTCCTGGCTTTCTCAAGATCTAATCTTTATCCCCCCAATCCCATGCTCTAGGACCTCAAAAATGACACCAGCGAATAAGGAGTTGCAAAGCTAGGATTTAACTAACTTTTCTCATCTTTCCTATCAGGCAACAAAGTCCTTTGCTGCCTGTTGTTCAGTGTCTTTTTTTTTTTTTTTTTTTTTTTTTACTGGTAAGGGGATCGCAACCCTTGGCATGGTGTGGGCCGCACTTAGCTCAGCCAGTGAGCGCACTGGCCATCCCTATGTAGGATCCAAACCGACGGCCTCAGTGCTATCAGTGCCGCACTCTACCGAGTGAACCACGGGCCGGCCCTCAATGTCTTTTTCAGATATTTTTATGAGACTATTGTTTCATATATAATTATATTTGTCTTGTTTCTTATTGTGCACAGTAGGAGGGAAATTTTCATAGTATTCAGTACTGTATTGAGAGAACTAAAAATTATAAAATAGACTAGACTTGTAATTGATCTGCTATGCTTAATTTTAAAAGTAGCTTTGAATTGTTATAACATTCAAGATGATATTAGCAAGTTTTTAAAAATTTTTGCCAAAGATATTTATGTACAGATGAGTAACATGGATTTATCAAAAGTGAGGTGCACTATCAAAATATACTTCTTATATCTCCTCCTCCTTCCCACCCCAAATTGAGCAATGCAGTATTAATTTGAAGCTGACAATTGCATATGCAAAATCCCTTGACCACTCTGAGTAAAGGCACATCAAAGAAATTTACTCAGTGACATCATGTAAGTATAACTTTTCTAATTTATAGCAGAGGAACACATATTCACCCATTCCAAATAAAAGTAAACAGTTACAACATTTCATCTTCTATATGACTTTTTATTAATCCATTTCTGTTGCTTATAACTAAATACCTGGAACTGACTGATTTATAATAAAAACAAAATTTATTGCTTACAGTTTCAGAGGCTGGAATGTCCAAAGTCTAGGGAACACATCTAATGAGTGTCTTAGTGGTGACTTCAGTGAGATAGGGTATCACATTATGAAGTGGAGGAGCAGAGAGAAAAGAAAGTGCAAGATATTTCTCACACACTTTCCTCAGAACCTCACCCCGACCACTATTATTAATCCATTCACTAAGGCCTGGTCCTACAATCTATTACCTCTTCAAGGCCCCGCCATTCAATTACCATAATAGGATTTCTCACCCTCCTAACAGTCACAGTGGAGGCCAAGTTTCTAATACATAAAACTTCGGGACACAATTCTAGCTTCAATGCATTTCGGGGGATATTCAATCCACTACATTACAACCCAGTCCCCAAAACTCATATCCTTTCCACATGCAAATACATTTATTTCACCCCCAAAGTCTTAACTTGTTTCAACTCAGAAGTTCAAAGTTCAAAGTTCCATCTGTGAAATTGAAACCAGTTATCTACTTCCAAGACACAATGGTGGGACAAACATAGGGTACCTACTGCCTTTCAAAAAGAGAGAAATAGGCCAAAAGAAATGGGTAACAGATTCCAAATAAGTCCAAAATCCAGTAGGGCAGACATTAAATCTCAAAAGTCGTGAATCATGTATCTTGACTTCATGTTCAAGCTCTTCTGCATGCTGGTGCAGGGGTTGGGTCTCTGCAACATTTTGTCTCCCTAGTCCTATGGGCCTGTAATGGAAGAGTTGGCCTCAGCGGCTTCTGTAATGCTTTTAGGGCCTTTTTCCTCTTCTCTTGACAATTCCTTTCTTTTGTACTAATCTTCTTAACATGATAACATTTTTCTTTTGAAAATGCTCTCTTCTTTACCACATGGACAGGCTGCAAATTTTCCAAATCTTTACACTCTGCTTCTCTTTTTAAACCTGGCTTTACATCATGACTTTGCCACCATAATTCAGCTTAGGCTGTTACAAGTAACCATGCAGCTTCCTTAATGTTCTGCTGCCTAGAAATTTCTTCTGCCAAATACTCTGGTTCACCACTCTTAAGTTCCAACTTCCACAAAGTCCTATGGCATGGACACACTTGCCTATTATGTCCTGTATCTTAATCTTCATTCAAATGATCAATAGAAACCATGCCAAAAGCATTTTATTGTGAATACAGGAAAGAGTAATCCTGAAAAGACAAATTGTTTATTTCAAACATTTCTAAACTTATTTGAGTATGGAACATTCCTTTTATAATACATCTGGTCATATCCTGCAGATTGGGAATGCTGATTAAGTAAAAACCCCAAGAAGCTCATTGGGTTTGGATTAAATGCAAAGAGTGAGAATTTACAAAATTTAAGCAGACTAAAAATAAAAATATTTTATAATAAATTCCTATCATTCCTTAATTTTTTTTTTCTAACTTTGAATTATGGAGAATATACTGGTGTTTTCCAGACGTTGTGAAGTAAGCAGCTGACTGGAAACAGCAGTGTGAGGGAATAATTTGAGGTGATAGAGTAGTTCTGCATCTAGTTAGTAATGATAATAGTATATCTCTATATGCATTTCTTAGAACTTACAGATCTGTATGCCAAGAAGAGTAAATTCATGGTATACAGATTATAAATAAATAAATAAATAAATGTGATTTTGGTTTAGGAAAAATAAAACCAAACAAACACTGTCTTTGGATTGCATTCTGTTGTAGGAGTGAAGGCACAGCTATTTTAAAGTTGCACTCAAGACCTGCCAGCTGTGTTCTCCATGAACAGGAAAGACAGTGTTATAGTTTTCAGAGTTTTCTTGCATACAACGTAGCCTGAAGATATTGAGGAAGAAGAACAATTATTTTCCATATGCATAATATTATTTAGCTAAAGAAAGCATATAAATTTCTGTCCTTTTTCACAAGACGTAATCTTGTACTTGGAAAACATGTGGGGGTAGACAAAGGCTAAATTATTAGCTTTTTATTTGTGTAGTAGCATTAGAAGAAATGCTATTAGTTTAAATTAAAGCACAGCAAGGCACTTCTGCATAATTCAAGCAAACAATTCAACAAATAAACTCCAGACTCCTTATTATTGCTTCCTAAATAGCCAGGCAGCTCGAGGGCAATGAAAAAAACTATTTTATAATGAAGGGGGATCATAAGAGGTCAGAGGTGAAAATCCAGGAAAGCTTGCTTTCCAGAAAATAGATAGGAAGACGCAGCCAAATATGTAATTCTCAGGACAGACTTTAAGTGCTATAATCAGAGAATGAAATGCAAAAACATATTTCTTAAGATAAATTTAATTGAAAGAAAGTTTTTTCTGAACTGTCTTATTTCCCTTTATGTTCTTTGTTAATGCTTTAAGTAAGCAAAAAAATCAATCACAGAAAGGTGATGTTTAGGTAACACAAGCTATGAGCACATAGGCCAATTACAGAAATCTGCTGCTACAGCTACACTTGAAATCATCATGGAGAAACCAATAGTGTGGGCAGCAGAAGACTCAGGAAAGATGTATTATTCATTCAAATGTTCTTATTCCTGCATGAAGAATTTTTTCCTGTGAGCTTTTATAGCAAATTGAAATTGGGGTGGGGGGGACTGTATATGCATCTCTTCTCTTTCCTAAATTTCTACATGTACTATAAAAGCACGTGAGATATTTACATCTACTTCTCTAATTCTCAGTATAACCAATTTTCATATGAGAAAATTAGGAATACTGAAAAGAGTAATAAAGATCTAATATCCAAATTTAGTGAAAGATATACTAAGCTTTCATACCTAAATCCATTTGACATCAAAGCTTGTGTCCTTTCATTTACTGATGGATATCTTAAATAAATATTTATTGGGTGCTGTCCATTGTCCAGACATTCTATAGTAGAAATCAGTCTCTGTCCCCATTTAGAATCTATTAAGGGAAGAAAGAAAAACATTAAACAAGTATTTATACAAATGATTTTGTTATTACATTTATGGTTGCTCTTATAAAGAATTAAACAGTTATTTGAGAATGTATTACATAGGAATAGGACCTATATGGCAACAGCGTGTGTGCTGAGGCGGTGTGGTATCCAGAAAAACTGACATAAAAATAAGTAAAATCAAAGTGTTTCAGAGAGTAGCAACAAAAATTGCAAACCGATGTAGGTAGGTGCTACATTATTTGAAATATAAAAGTGACCATTTTACAAAATCAGGTTTTAACTTTAAAAAAATAAGTTTTATTGTATCACCTCTCACTATACTGATAATTGTTTTGGAATTGCTTTCCCAAAACTTTTCTCCAAACTTGCTATCAAAGTAATTAAAGGTACCAATCAATAATTGTTCATACTCCATAATCTGATTGAAATGATAAATATTAGATAAAGAGCTAGGAAATTTAGTCCCAAAGCCAACTCATCTTTCAGGGTCCAGTGGAAATGCCATCACCTCCGTAATGCCTCACTTAACACTTTGCACTAAAGGCAGAATTAATCTCTCCCATTTTGATTGTTCTAATACGCCTTAGTCAGCAATTCCTGCAATGATGTTTTGAAATAAGTTATGCACAAACTCTGTGGCTATTGACAATAGGTATTTATTTCTCAATCATGAGTCTGTTGGTTGGTTATAATTCTGCTGGGCTTGCCTGGACTTCAGACTTTGGATCTTTTTTAGTTCCTCTTTACTATTCCAACATTCACTTTGGATCAGCAGCAATGTGAGATACACTGTTCTCGTGGAAGTTCACAGGACATAAAGTAGTTAAGCAAAAAGACATAATGCCGGTTATCACTTTGGCTAAGAACTAATGGACTGTCACTTCTGTTCACATTCTTTTGGTCAAAGTAAGCCAGGACCAACATCAATATCAATAGTGAAAGGACATATTCTGCCCATCCTCTGTCACATGGCAGAGGGATTAAACAAATGAAAACCGTAACCCAAGCTAACACACCATAGCATTTAATATGTATATATGTTTAACATTCATTACATATAAATAAAGATATTGAAATATATTTTAAATCATTGTTAATATGAGCTCTTTCTGGTATAACAAGAGACATGACAAAATTCATTTATTCTGTCTTCATAGAATCTGTTGTGGAATATTTATTTAAATTAAATAATGACTGGGAAATAAAATAATGCATATTGATACTGTCACTCATTCTTTGTCTATAAACAATTAATTAATAATTTATAAGTAAAACAAAATGTAAATTAAAATATATAAAATAGTTTAAAAATTAATTATATATCAAACAACTGTATTGAGACTATTTTAAAAGCCTTCTCTGTATGCCCTAACTGATAACATTATCTTAAACAATAGGCCCAAAAAAGGATAGAGAAGACAGAATTAGTAAATAAAGATGAGCTAGCCAACATCCCCATTTTTGTGAAAACTATATCACTGCTTTACTATATAGTTTTAGAAACCCTGGATTTAATCTTAAACAAAATAGTTTAATTGTGACCTTTTTAGAATCAGACAATTAAAAATGTGTTGCATAAATTCTTGTGGTTGGTTTTTATCACTAAATACTATGTTTAAGATTCATCCATTTTGACATACACAGCTATAGTTCATTCATTTCTATTGCTGTATAGTATTTTTTATGAACATATTATTTTTATTTCTCTATGATGTTTTAAAGGAGTTCTTTTCTATCTTATATACCTGTTTTATCAAGCATTTTTTGAAAGAAATATATTCCCTATTTTGCGGCTTGTTTTTAAAGTTTTAGTGATGTATTAGTCAAGTTTTGTTGTTTTTAACAAAATACTGGGTGATTTATAAAGAAAATGAAATTTATTCCTTACAGTTTCTGAAGCTGGGAAGTCCAAAGTCCATCTGGTGGTGGCGACAGTGACCCAGGGTCTCACATTGCAAGATAGTAGAAACAGTGAGGGCAGAGAGAGAGAGAGAGAGACAGGAGAGAGAGAGAGGAGAGAGAGAGACTCTCCTCTTTGAAAACCCTCAGAACTATGCCCGTGATCACCATTTTTAAACCATTCACTACTGCATGGTCCTACAATCTAATCATCTCTTCAAGGCTCCACCTTTCAATTACCGTAATAGGATTTCCCACCCTCTTAACAGTCACAGTGGGGACTAAGTTTCTAACACATAAAACTTGGCGGACACAATTCAAGCTTCAGTGAGTTTTGGCAGGACACAATTCAATCCACTACAAATGGTGCCTTTTATTGAACAGTGCCACGGTCTTATTCTTATTTAAAAAGAATTTTAGAATCTCTTGGTCAATGTCCACAAAATCACCTGAAGGGATTGCTATTGGGATTATATCAACACTACACATAATTCTGGTGAAAATTAACCTCTTTATTATTCTTCCATTCTTTGAACAAGGTATACTATTCACTTATTTATTTCTCATTAATTCCTTATGTATTTATAATTATTGATGCTATATAATTATGTAATTATTGAATTTACTATTTAGCATATCACATTTGTATGCTATTGCAAAATTTATGCAGCATATTTTCTCATTTTCTAATGGATTTTCTTCTCATATAAAAAATATTGATTTTTGTTTTCATTCTAGAGCAGAAAACTTTAAAAATATATACGTATGTTATTTTATTATAAAGATTTATAATAAAGGAATTAATAAATGATTTGAAGCATAAAAATACATTACAAAAACTTAATGGTGAAAATGGAATAAATATATGAATTCTGAGAAAAAAAGAATAAAGAAGAATGTATGTATTTTTTAACTGGAAAGATATGACTTTTGAATTGCTACAGTGGTTAACTTCCGTTGGGCACCTTTCAAATAACTATATGATTATTTTATTTCACTTTTTCTTGTTGAAACATAATTGATTATACATATTTGTGGGGCACAGAGTTGAATATCAATACCTGCATACAAACTGTGAGGATCAAATCAGAATAATTAGTATATTCATTATTACAAAGTATAATTATTCTTCACGTCCATTAACCAATCTCTCACTAACCCCTCTCTCTCTCCCCCTTTACCACCTCTAGTAATCACAATTCTGATCTCTCCTTCTGAAAGTTCAATACATTATTGTGATTGTTCTTTTCTTCTTTCTTCCTTTCTTTCTTCTTTCTTATTTATTTATTTTTTAGCTCTCACTTATGAGTGAGGACATGTGGAATTTCTCTTTCTGTGCTTGGTTTATTTCACTAAACATAGTTTTCTCCAAACTTATCCATGTTGATATGAATAGCAGAATTTTATTTTTTTTATAGCTGAGTAATATTCCATTGTGTAAATATACCACATTTTCCTTATCCAGTCATCCATTGATGGACATTTGTTTTGGTTCCATATCTTGTCTATTGTAAATGCAGCTGAGATAAATATGGAAATGCAGGTATTCCTTTGACATGATTCCCATTCTTTGGGTATATAACCAGTAGTGCAATTGATGAATTGTATGGTAATTATATCTGTAGTTGTTTGAGAAACTTCCATACTATCTTCCATAATGGCTGTACTAATTTATAATCCCACCAGCAATATAGAAGATTTCCCCTTTCTCTGCATCCTCACCAGCATTTGTTTCTCTTTGTCTTTTTGATAAAAGCCAGTCTAGCTGTGGTGAGATGATATCTCATTGTGGTTTTGATTTGCATTTCCCTGAAGACTAGTAATGTTAAACATTATTTCATGTGCCTGTTGGACATATGTATGTTGTCTTTTGAGAAATGTCTATTCACCTCCTTTGCCCATTTTTAAACTGGATTATTTTATTTATTTATTTTTTATTGTTAAGTTGTTTTACTTCCTTGTATATTCACCGTTGTTAAGCCCATGTTAGATGTACAGTTTGCAAATATTTTCTCCCATTGTGTAGGTTGTCTTTTCACTCTGTTGATTATTTTCTTTGCTGTGCAGAAAGTTTTTAGTTTGATACACCATTTGTTCATTTTTTTATTCTGTTGCTTGTGCTTTAAAGGTCTTATTCATAAAGTCTTTCCCCAGTCCTACATCCTGAAGTGTTTCCCCTATGTTTCTTCTAGGAGTTTTATAGTTTCAGGTCTTATATTTAAGTCTGTAATCAATTTTGAGTTGATTTTGCTATATTGTGGGAGGTACAGGTCTAGTTTTATTCTTCTATGACATGGAATCTAGTTTTCCCAGCACAATTTATTGAAGTGGCTGTCCTTCAATATATGTATGTTCTTGGTGACTCTGTCAAAGATCATTTGGCTGTAAGTATGTGGTTGATTTGGGGGTTTAAAAAACTTGATTAATCATAATGCTTATTTCGTAATCTAACTTGATGTTTGCTGGATTATTTCATTTTTATTTATTTATTTTTGTTTATTTTATCTTATTTATTTTAGTTCTACTTTCAAAATAATGTAATTTATATCCCCAAGAAACTATTAATTTTTTTGTATATCATTAATATGCATTTGACATGTCAAAATATTTCTCATTTTTAGGTATTCCTTCCCACTAGTATCTCAGAACTTCATGCTTGGATCACTTTTCTTTTGCCTAAAGTATTCCTTTAAAATTTATTTCTCTAGTAAGTTCTGCTGATTGTTGTCTCCAATTTCATGTTTTTACCTAAAAATGTTCTTATTACACATTTGTTCTTGAAATATATTTTCACTGAGTATAGGATTCCAGCTTGGCATTTAGTCTCTTTAGTACTCCGAAGATATTTCCCCAAGATAAGTTTGCAGGATGTGTTTATTCCTGGTTGGACCTCACATTAAGTATATAGACTTTTGGAGCCCCAGCTTTGTGAAAGATGGCTTCTGTTTTAGTTTGGAAGATATTTCCCCAAGATAAGTTTGCAGGATGTGTTTATTCCTGGTTGGACCTTACATTAAGTATATAGACTTTTGGAGCCCCAGCTTTGTGAAAGATGGCTTCTGTTTTAGTTTGTTTTCTGTTGCTTATAACAGAATACCTGAAATTGGGTAATTTAATTTAAAAATAAAATATATTTCTTACAGATTTGGAAGCTGGGAAATCCATAGTCCAGGGGGCACATCTGGTGTGGGTCTTCTTGGTGGGGACTCCCTACAGAGTTATGTGACAATGTAGGGTATCACATGGAGAGAATGCTGAGAACTCTTTCATGTGCTCTCCTTATAAAACCACTTGTCTACACCCATGATAAACCATTACTCCATGAATGGCATGCTTCAATCACCTCTTAATGGCCCCATCTGTAAAACACCGTAACCAGATTTCCCACCGTCTTAACACTGTTACAGTGGGGATCAAGTTCCCAGCAAATGTATTTTCAGGGAACACATTCAACCCATAGTACCTTCCTATAAGACTCCCCAGCTTGGTTGATGTCTGGACACTGAGTTCTGCAAATCAAACCTCAACACTCAAGATCAACACGTTTTGCAACAACCATCAGATCAACAGTAGAAAACTCTGCTGACTACTGTGTTCAGTACTGCCCTTTCTTCCTCGTGTTCCAACTTTTGCTTACTCTCAAGCCAAATCTTCTGTTTTTGACAAAATTGCACAAAATATTTAGTCAGAATTTTGCATTATTTTTCAGAGGGAGAAGGTCCAGGTATATCACTAGAAACAAAACTGTTTAACGTTTACAGATTGCTAACACTGAAAAAGTCTTTCAATATTTAGTAAACATTTTATCTATTTCTTGCCAATTAAAATTTTTCTTAATATAGTTTTGAATATGTGTTCTTCGACATTATTCCTGAGTTTCATTTATTTCTTGAAATGAATGGGACAGTTTAATTCTCACCTGCAGGTCAAAAGCCTGTCTCTGGGCCCAAGTCTACACCAAAGGTCTAATTAAGCACATCTTTCACAACTCCTTAGCACTTAATTACCTTTTATCCTCTTTAGTCCTGATTTTTTTCTAATTAATTTTTAATTCTAATGGGTTTTACATCAAAAAGATTATTCAGAACCTATTTTCAGCATTGTATATCTAAATTGCCTAAAATAATGTTACATCCTCACATTTGTTTAAAATCAAGGGAGTATAAGAAAACTGTGGAATAAAATTAAATGAGAAACCCACAGGGAAAATTCTTTTATTATTATTATGATTTATAACATATTAATTGAGTTATTAGCCATTATATAGATCAAGTTTACTTACTTCTATCTGAATATTTCAAAACCTGAACCAAGTTTTCAAATTGTTAAAATACTTAATTCAGGGAGAAAAAATTCCTTACTTAGTCAAACACTGTCTAATTCACACTTTATATCATGACATTGTAAATATTTTACCTTTTTATGTCAAAGAAAGACAAAAATATTCTAAACAGATGCAACTGTCATCACTGAAATCTGACCTTGGTGGACTGTTGGGAACTGAACTTGATGATTACCAACACATGACTGCTGCATAATTTAGGTTTCATGCTTTTCATTTCAAGATTACAAATGTGATTTTTTGGGAGGGGGGCTATAATTACCATTAGTTAACCACTCAAATAGAAATGCTTGCATATTTTTAAATTAGAATATTTACTGAGAGTAGTTTTGAAGTCAACAGTAAACAAATACAGCATTAACTAATCTCTACAGTTTAGTGGTACAAGTGTAAAGATTTTTTTCCAATGTAATTTCTATCAATGCTTAGAAGTCTTATTGATTTACTACATTTTGAGCTTGATTTTTTGGTATTAAAATATAATTTTCTGAATAAAAACTAAGAAGTAATCTTGATTTCCCTTACATTTAGTTCCACAATAAGGTTTTTCTAACTCCAAAACATATCATGAATTATCGATATGTTTAAACCTCCGTATCATGAATTATCCATATTTTTAAATCTCCAGTCTCCATAGCCTAATGTAAATTAGCATCAAGTCTCAAAGAAACTATTATGTTTTTCTAATGATTCTCTTTACTCCATTCTTGCCCACACTGCCAACACCCCATGTCCTCCACATTGCACCAGAGGGTGACATAATTTTGGGGGTGGGGGAGGGAGAGAAGGTAGGATATGACCTGCATTGAACTTATCTGTCAAAGTGATAATAATTTCTATACAAAATGAAATGTTTGTTACTATAACTTCTACATCACAATTAAAATTTAAACACTTAAAAAAAATACAGGCAACTCGATTGAAACCCATTACTTTGGAATCAATGTCTTCTTTGAAGCCTTGGTAACACTTAAATATGATTAAGACTTGAAGGCAGAAGTTTGGTTGGTTAGAGAGCAAATTAAACTTCCAACTTGCTCATTTTTCTAATACCATGAGATGCAATGTTAGGCTGTTTATTTGGGTTTATTATTTTTTGATGTAGATATTTATTGCTATAATCTTTCCTCTTAGAACTGCTTTTGCTATATCCCATATATTTGGGAGTGATGTGTTTCCATTTTTGTTTGTCTGAAGAAATTTTTAAATTTCTCTTTTAATTTCTTCATTATTCCATTGGTTGCCTTGGAGAATGTTTTTTAATTTCCATGTATTTGAAATTTTTCTGAAGTTCCTTCTGTTACTGATTTTTAGTTTTATAGCATTGTGGTCTAAAAAACATCTCAGTTTTTAATAATCTTAAATTTAAGACTTGTTTTGTGCCCTAACATTTGATCCATCCTGTAAGATTTTTCATGTGATGATTTCCATTCCTCTGGATATATACCTAGACGAGGAATTGATGGATCATATGAAAGATCTATCTGTAGTTGTTTGAGTATAGACATTTTAATAATATTAATTCTTTCAATCCATAATCAAAAAATGGGGAATCTTTCCAATTATTTCTGTGTTTTTAAATTTCTTTTATCAATGTTTTATAGTTTTTAGTTTAGAGATCTTTTACTTCCTTGGTTAAATTCATTTCTAACTATTTTACTTTTTATAATGATTGTAAATAGGATCATTTTCTTGATTTCTTTTTCAGGTAGTTCACTGTTAGTGTGTAGAAATGCTACTAACTTTTGTATTTCAGCTGTGTATTTTGCAACTTTACTGAATTTTTTTTATTATTTCTAACAGTTTTTTAAGTGCAGTTGTTAGGAATTTCTACATAGAAGATCATGTCATCTACAAACAGGGACAGTTTAACTTTTTCCTTTCCAATTTGGATTCTTTTAAAAAATTTCTCTTGTCTAATTGCTCTGGTTAGGACTTCTGGTACTATGTTAAATGCATCCTCCATGGGATTAATACCACTTTATAATGGTTTATAATCTTTTTAATGTGCTATTGAACTCAGTTTGATGGTATTTTGTTGAGGATTTTTGTATCTGTGTTCATCATGGATACTGACCTCTGGTTTGTTTGTTTGTTTGTTTGTTTGTTTGTTTTGCAGTGCCCTGTTTGGCTTTGTATTAGGGTAATGCTGACATCATAAAATGAATTTGGAAGTATTATCTTCTCTTCAATTTTTTGGGAGAGTTTGAGAAGAATTGATATTAATTCTTCTTTAAATGTTTGACAGAATTCAGCAATGTAGCTCTAGGGTCCTGGGCTTTTCATTGAAGGGAGACTGTTTATTTGTTCTTACTTTTATTGGCGTGTTCAAATTTTTTGTTTCTGTATGATTCAGTATTAGTAGGTTGTACATGTCCAGGAATTTATTCATTTATTTCAGATTATACAGTTTTTGGGGGCATAATTTTTCATAATAATCTGATATAATACTTTATATTTGTATTTCTGTTTCATGAGTTATAATGCCACCCCTTTCATTTCTAATTTTATTTAAGTCTTCTCTTTCTCTTAGTTAGTCTAACTAAAAGTGTGCTGACTTTATCTTTTACAAAACCAATTCTTGTTTTTGTTAATCTTTTCTATTTTTGTTTTCCAGTCTGTATTTTATTTAATTCTTCTCTAATTTGTGTTATTTTTTTCTTCCACTAACTTCAGGCTTTGTTTTTATTTTTCTAATACCATGAGATGCAATGTTAGGCTGTTTATTTGGGTTTATTATTTTTTGATGTAGATATTTATTGCTATAATCTTTCCTCTTAGAACTGCTTTTGCTATATCCCATATATTTGGGAGTGATGTGTTTCCATTTTTGTTTGTCTGAAGAAATTTTTAAATTTCTCTTTTAATTTCTTCATTATTCCATTGGTTGCCTTGGAGAATGTTTTTTAATTTCCATGTATTTGAAATTTTTCTGAAGTTCCTTCTGTTACTGATTTTTAGTTTTATAGCATTGTGGTCTAAAAAACATCTCAGTTTTTAATAATCTTAAATTTAAGACTTGTTTTGTGCCCTAACATTTGATCCATCCTGTAAGATTTTTCATGTGCAGTTAAAAAGAATGTATATTCTGTAGCTGTTGGATGGAAAGTTCTTTATGTATATATGTTAGATCCATTTTGGTCTACAGTGTAGTTTAAAATCAATCTTTTGATTTTCTATATAATATTTTCAAAATATTTGATTTTCTGTCTAGATGATCTGTCCACTGCTGAAAGTGAGGTGTTTAAGTCCCCTACTATCACTGTATTGTAGTCCATCTCTCCCTTCAGATCTATTAATATTTTCTTTATTTACTTATGTACTACAATATTAGGTGCATATATATTTACAGTTGTTATGTGTTCTTGCTGAATTGACCCCTTTGTTACTATATAATAAATTTTTTCTGTCTCTTTTAACAGATTTGGACTTAAAGTCTATCTTATCTAAACATAACTGATACTATTTGTTTTTATTTTATTTTATTTTTGGTTTCCATTTGCCTGAGATACACACACACACACACACAAACACATACATGTGTGTGTGTGTGCGTATATGTATATATTTTAAATCTTTTCATTTTCAGTCTATGTGTGTCCTTAGAGAGGAAGTGAGTCTTTTACAGGTAGTATATAGTTGGGTCTTGTTTTCATATTCATTTAGCACTCTACATCTTTTGATTAGAGAATTTAATCCATTTACATTAAAGGTAATTATTGATAGTAATGACTTACTATTGTCATTTTATTTATTGTTTCTGGTTGTTTTGTAGATTCTTTGTTTCTTTGTTCCTCTTTTGCTGTCTTCGTGGTTAAATGATTTTTCTCTAGTGATTCTGTTTGAGTATTTGCTTTTTATGATTCATTTATCTACTAGAGGTTTTTGTTTTGTAGTTATCATGAGGCTTACAAAGAACATCTTACAGTTTTAACAAGTTATTTTTAGCTGATAATAACTAAACTTTAATTTTTAAGAAATACATTTTTAAGGGTGAAAATTTTCTTACATAAATCCCATTATGACATTTACTTACCTTATAACCCCACTGTGGCATCCATTACACTTTAAATAACAACCAAACAAGTTACCATGTTCTGCCATATCTTATTAGATTTTACCAAGGCTTTTTTTTTTTTTCTGTATCATTTCTTCCTAATCTATTATGTTGTGAGAACACTGACTCTTTTGATTGGTGTTATTTTTTATCTTACTTCAAGTATCAAGCCTAGATGAGACTCTGCTATCTAACATTACTATCCTCTTCATACTGACCTGTCACTTACCATTGAATTACCTCATTTTAAATAAAAAAGACTATATTTATGAATTTTAACATATTTACTTTATTTTTCTCTAAACTTTATGAGCTTTATAAAAATCAAGGGCTTTATATCTTTGTTATCCTCTCTATTTTCTACAATTAGAAAGGAACCTGGCACATAATAGCATCATTGAATAAATAAATAAACATATTAATTTGAATTATCACCACATGTTTTAAAGACAGAACTGTAAGGCATAATTATTTAATAAATGAGAAAACTCAGGATTAATAACCCCCCCCAAGACAAAAAGAGAAATAAGAAATAAAGGAGGATGACTTTTTTGACTTGTAGTTCAGTGCTGTTCTGAATGTAGCACACTAATGTCACAATAATCAGACAATGAATTATTATATTAAAACAGGAATTAGATACATGTAACTCCCAAATTAGTTCCCACCAACAGAGGATCATTCACCTACAAAATTAATATTTTTTTATAAATGGTATTCATTGTTTTATTTCCCTTAGGTTTTTAGTTATTTTTCTAGTAACTGAAATATACAGTTAGAATAGTTTACAGAAAAAATTTCAGTCATAACTAAGTAGCTTATACTGAATTAACATCTTACATAAAGGACAAAATACATACAGCAAATATTTGAACAGAGTAGAGAGCAACTACCACAAACAGAAAGGGAGAGACTGCAATCCCCAAGGGAATTGAAGTTCAACTCCACATTCACCTTGGCTTTTACCCTCAGGGATTTTGTTGACACTCAATGTTGGGAAAGTAATTATAGCAGAAAGATGCAGTATTATTAAACGAAGGAGGAAGATATTGGAGTTCAGGGATCCCAAATTTTCTGAGGTTTGAGAGATAGCATCACAGAGAATAAGAAACTTTTGCAATATGAGCCCCCAAATCTGGGTGAAAATTTCTCTCAAGGTAATTCTGAAAGTCCAATTTTACAGGACTAAATTCATACAAAACCAGTAAAATGTGGCATTTGGGAGGTTAAAGTGCTAAGCAGAAAATTTATCAGCTATAAGATGCTAAGGAGGCAGAGGTTAGAGCAAGGTAGAGGCCTTGGCCAATATTTCACTCTGTCAGTTCAAAAATAGGAAGGGGCCGGCCCGGTGGCGCACTGCGCTAGTGCGCCACTTGAGAAGCGTGGCGGCGCTCCCGCCGAGGGTTCGGATCCCACATACAGA
>NW_007729532.1:131566-132063 GCF_000696425.1 Galeopterus variegatus | reverse complement strand
GAAAAAAAAAAAAAAAAAAAAAAAAAATCTTTTCCCTGCATTATGTGAACTATTTTTCAGTGGCCACCCCTTTTCCATCTTCCACACTTCCCACATATAAGCTAATTAAGTTAATGAATAGACATTCATCTAAGGCCAACTAACTAATTATCTTCAGAAATAATAGTACAAAAATCCTCCAACGTTAGCTGAACACCACTCATAATTCACATTCAAAACCGATTAATGTATTTGTTCTGCCTATATGAGCAAACAAATAAAAAAACAACTTTACAATTGCTCAGATGGAAGGAAAAATTAAAGAGTATTGTAAAAGAGTATCAATATTTCTATGAAGAATTTTGGCTTGAGATATAGCCACATGCAAAAAAATCACTTGCATACAATTTACAAATATTTACATCTAAGGAAAATACTCTCAAGATTCATACATAAGAAGAAAATAAAACACAACATAAAACACAAATTAATGTTTCATATTTGGGGGCATTGAGGTC
>NW_007729532.1:129853-131051 GCF_000696425.1 Galeopterus variegatus | reverse complement strand
GCCAGATTCACACTGGCAGCATACCCATTACCACAAACTGCATTTGCACCCCATGTTCCCCTCACCCAATCATCCCAAACCTCCCTCCCCCTCTAGTCTTTTCTCCAAGTCAGACTTTTGTTGAAATCATGAGGTTTTCAGTGTCCACTTTTATTTCATGAATATTTGCCATTTCCACACCCAGTACAAGTTTATTTTTCACTATATGAACACATTTAAACGTAAACAATATTTCTGTTTCTCTATAAAGTCTTAGATGCATGTGTGAGGGCAAGAAGAGAATAACAGAACCAGGGAGGTTTTAATGTCTGTGGGTAAGCTTATTCTTTAATAAGTTGGTCCACCAAATAGACTTTACTACTTTTACAATTCAAGTTTACACTTCCTTAATCATGCATGCTCCATGTCATTAACCAATGGGCTTGCTTGTGATTGCTGAGCATAGTAAATATTAAATCCATCAGTTATGGAGTACTACTCTATTTTTCTTACTCTAGAAAACATATTACTTCTCTCTATACTTTTCAGGTTCTAGATGGTAAAAAAATTACATGAAAAGTTGTATAACTTGCCATCCCAAACTATACCCCATTGAAAGGTAAGATTAGCCAAAATATATTAATACTATTGTATTTAAGTATAATTTATTACTACATTTAATAAAGTGCACAAATCTTAATTGTATGGTTCACTGAAATTTTACACATAGAAACACCCCTATAAACTGACATCCATATGGTCATATAGGTCTTTCCCATCACTCCATTCTTTCCTATCCTAATTACACCTATATTAGATTTTGGAGTGATATTCCACCTTTTTTTCCCTTCATTTTTCACCTCTGTGCTTCGTTTTAGACATTTTCTATTTCTCAGCTATCGTGTTTACTAATTTGCCATCCTCTGTATTTAGTCTCCTGATAATCACACTTAATTTTGCACTATATTGTTTAATAGAATGTTGACTCTATTTTATAGATTTGAATCATCCTTTATTTTTTTTTCATAATTTTAACTATTTTATCCATCTTTTCTTTAATTTTCTCTCTTTTTAATGCTTTACCATCCAGCAGCTGTTTCCTTCCAGGAAATTGCTAGAATCACATTTTCTCACCTTGTACATGAACTGCTCAGAATTCAGCTAAAATTTTGATGTAAATTTCTGCACAGATTCATGGGACTCCTTAGCGACTCAAATT
>NW_007729532.1:127050-129561 GCF_000696425.1 Galeopterus variegatus | reverse complement strand
CCAAGAATATGGGATGTCTTTCTGTCTTTTTGTGTCCTTTTTAATTTCTTTCAGCAGTTATTTTTAGTTCTCATTATAGAGATCTTTCACCTCCTTGGTTAAATTTATTTTTTCGGTAACTATTGTAAATAGGCTTGACTTCTTGACTTTTTTCTGTTAGCTCTCTATTGGAGTAAAAAAATGCTGCTGAGTTTTGTGTGTTCATTTTGTGTCCCACAACTTTATTGAAATGGTTTATCAGCTCTGAGTTTTTCTGTAGTGTCTTCAGGTTTTTCCAGATCACGTCATCTGCAAACAGGAACAGTTTGAATTTGTCTTTTCTAATCTGGATGCCCTTTTAAAATTTCTCTTGCCTGATTAATCAGTCTAGTACTTCCAATACTATGTTAAATAGGAGTGGTAAGAGCAGGCATTCTTGTCTGTTCCTGTTCTGGATAAACATACAGGATGATATTGATGGTGGGTCTGTCATATATGGCTTTTATTGTGCTGAGATACTTTCTTCTATACCTAATTTGCTGAGAGTCTTTATCATGAATTAGTGTTGAATTTTGTCGAATCCTTTTTCTGCACTTATTGAGATAATCACATGGTTTTTGTCCTTGATTTTGTTGATGTGGTGTATTGCATTCATTGATATGTGCATGATGAGCCATCCTTGCTTCCCTTGGATGAATCCTACTTGATTATGGTGCATACTNGGGTACAGTGTTGAATATCCATACGTGTGTGCAATATGTGAAGCTCAAAACAAGATAATTAGTATATTAGGCATTACACAATGTAATCATTTTTTGATGTCCTTTACCAATTTCTCGTTAATCTAACTCCCCTTATTTTCCCCTTTCCTACATCTGATGACCTCAGTTCTGTTCATTCCTTTCAAAAGTTCAATGAATTCTTGTGATTGTTGTATCTTTCTTTCTTTTATTTTTTTTAACTATCATTTATGAGTGAGGACATGTGGTATTTTTCTTTCTGTGCCTGGCTTATTTCACTTAACATAATTTTCTTTAAGTTCATCCATGTTGTAGCAACTAGCAGAATTTCATTCTTTTCTTTCGCAGAGTAGTATTTCATTGTGTATATATATGCATTTTCCTTATCCATTGATTTCTCAATGGATATTTAGGTTGGTTACAGATCTCGTCTATTGTAAATATGCCTGTGATAAACATACGAGTACAGGTTTCTCTTCCACTTAATGACTTCCATTTCTTTGCGTATATATCCAGCACTGGGATTTCTGGATCATGGGACAGTTCTATCTGTAGTTCTTTGTGGAAATTCCATACTGTTTTCCATAATGCCTGTACTAATTTACAGTCCCACCAACAGTGTAGGAGGATTCCCCTTTCTCCACATCCTGGTCAACATTTCTTATTCTCTGTCTTTTTGATAATGGCCACTCTCACTGTGGTGATATAATATCTCGATGTAGTGCTTATTTGCATTTCCTTCATACTTAGTGGTGTTGAGCATTTTTTTCACGTGTCTGCTGGCCATCTGTATATCTTCTTTTGAGAAATGCCTATTCAGCTCCTTTGTACATTTTTTAATCACGTTACTTGTGTTTTTACTGTTAAGTTGTTTGAGTTCCTTGTATATTCTAGATGTTAATCCTTTCTTGGATGCATAGTTTGTGAATATTTTCTCCCATTCTTTGGGTTGTACTTTCTCTCTGTTAGTTGTTTCTTTTGTGGTGGAGCTTTCCAGTGTGATTTAATAATCCCATTTGTTCATTTTTCTTTTTATTGCCTTGCTTTGAGGTCTTAATCATAAAGTCTTTGTCCAGTCCTACTTCCCAAACTGGTTCCTCTATTTTTTCTTTTAGGAATTTTATAGTTTCAGGTCTTGTATTTCAGTCTTGAATCTATTTTGAGTTAATTTTGGCATATGGTGAGAGGTACAGGTCTAGTTTCATTCTCCTGCATATGGATGTCCAGTTTTCCCAGCACCATTTTTTGAAGAGGCAGTCTATCCTACAATGTATGTTCTTGTTATTTTTGTCAAAGGTCAGTGGTGTGTAAGCATGTGGGTTGATTTCAGAGTTCTCTATTCTATTCCATTGGTTTGAGTATCTGTTTTTATGCCAGTATCCTGCTGTATGGGTTACTGTAGCTTTGCATTATAATTTGAAGTCAGGTAGCATAATGCCTCTGCCTTTATTTATTTTTTTTTTTCAGGTAAGCTTTGGCTATTTGGAATTTTTTGTTCTTCCATAGGAATGTTAGGATTTTTTTTTTTTTTTTCAGGTAAGCTTTGGCTATTTGGAATTTTTTGTTCTTCCATAGGAATGTTAGGATTTTTTTTTTTTTTTTCTGTGAAGAATGTCATTGGTACTTCGATAGGAATTTCATTGACTGTACTGATTGCCTTGGGTAATATGGACATTCACACAATGTTAATTCTTCCAATCCAAGAATATGGGATGTCTTTCTGTCTTTTTATGTCCTTTTTAATTTCTTTCAGCAGTTATTTTTAGTTCTCATTATAGAGATCTTTCACCTC